>NW_021632692.1:0-19636 GCF_004799145.2 Neltuma alba | reverse complement strand
TGCCCCTTCCAAAATAGTAAATATATATATGTTTTAGCCTTTTTTTTTCTTTGCACAAAACACATTGGTTTATAACATGCAAGATTATACCGTTACATGTTATAATCAATTCATTGAAACTCTTTTTTTTTTTCTTACTAAAAGAACAAAATTACAATGACATTTACATAAACTCCAGCAACTATGAAATAAAAGAAGAGTAAAAATGTCACACTTATATTGTAACAGTGTTTTTAAGGTTCAATAATCATTCTTTGTTCTATTCATATTCATACTAAAATTTTCATAAAAAGTCAAATTTTCTTATAAAGATCCCAAACATTATTTTTATTTACTAATAGGTTTTCATAATTCGTAAATTGATCTATAAACTTATATTAATATTTTATAAAACTTTTCATACATACACAATCCTAAACATCCATTAAGATCGTGAATAATCCTTATCCTCTAATTCCTCAGGAAACAAATCTTAGAGTTTAATCAAAATGTTTGACTATAGTAATTTATATTACTATTTGAAAATATAATTAGAAACAATTAACACTATGCATGCCATTTTCAATACAACTTCATCTTTCTCATCTAAACAATGTATGTTAAAAACAAACTCACACCTATCATTATTTACCATTATTCCCCAATATTTTGCAATATTTTCAAATATTTTCTATAACTTCCTGAATAAAATATTCATGAAAAAAAGAAAGAATTTTGATTAAAAAAAATACTGAGCAAATTATAATTTAAGGAATGTCCCTTTCTTTTATTTGCACAAAAAATTCTCTAGTTCACAGTATTTTTTTTTTACACTCATCTTTAAGGATTTTTTTTTTAATTCAAACATTCAGTAATGTTCTAGTAGCAAAGCAGTCATATAAGATATACATGAAGTTTGGTACTGTATCTAACATACACACACATGTATATATTTATTGAATACTATTTAGTATCATCTTATGGGTGTAAACAAGCTGAAATAGGTTCTTACTCTTTAATGTAATGCTTATCATTAAACCAATAAACTCTTTCCTCTATATATATGGATTCTGTTCATTATTCAACATTAAGATTTTTTTTCAAAATAAGTCATTATGACATGAGAATATGAAGTTACATAATGGTATGCCTTAGATTGTTGATTTTAAATTAGTTAACAAGTAGAAACAATACACTCCAACTAGATGCACAACACAATACCAAACTAATATATCATTAGCAACATACTGAGCATACACATACAGAAGAAATATATACACACACATATATTCATAAGCTACATTATTTGTCAAAACACAGTTTATGAGGGCTTTCAAATAAGAATAAAATAATTTACTATAAAATTTCAAAAATCTTATATACATGTGTATATCAATATTTTCAAGCTTATAAGAAGATTTGTGGCCTAATCCATTTTTACTATCGTCTATTAGCACCAATAGTAACACTTTCATAATAATACTCACAATAATTACTCATACTTTCTCATCCAACATTTCACTTTAAATAATACTTGGAGTACAAGAAAATTATCTAAAGTACTCATTCATTTATTATATATATATATTTTTTTGCTCACTCATTTATAACGTTTCTCATGTAAGTATAGAATTTATAAGAATTTGTAATCCAAGGGCCTTATTGTTATTAGGTTCGTTAACACGTAAGAATATGTTTATTTATTTATTTTTTTAAACCAATTCAAAGGAAATTTCTCTTCTTCTGTTTTTTTTTTATATGTAAAAGTTTGACCATTACTCTCCTTATAAGTAGATCAATCTTCTTAGTATGAAAAATAAAAAATAACATTATTTAATTTATATGTATAATTACCAACCTTCACACAAAAAATTTGAGAACGAATTTAATAGGAAAAATTTATCAGTTCTAAGATTTTCAAGTAAAATCTTCAAAAATATTTCTTAACATAAAATTTTGGAAACTCAAAAAGAGAAATAACAATTCACTAAATACTTCATCTTACCGTGAACTCTAAGTCAAAAACAATGCATTAATACAAATGAATCCATACTTAAATATATATATCGAAAAAATCTTTCATTCATTTAAGCCTCGCCACTCTTTTGTACGATATATTTATTCATAATTTCATAGTGTCATAGTGTCTTTACTACTACCCATGGTCTTATGCTTAATTCAAAATGTCTATCATCAACATATTTTGGTGACATATACCTTAAGTTTCACTTACTAAAACTTTCTCTTGTTTATCGGTATTCGGAATGGTTAATCTCCACTACCATTTTTTTTTATAGATCAATTATATTAATAGGGAAAAAAAAACAAAAAAGCAGTTACTTCAATATACAATTTACGACATCATGCATCAAACACAAACATATATAATAGGGGTAAAAACACACAAGGCAATTCTATGCCATTAATTACACAACACAATTATTATTTGGATCTTACAATAAATCTCTCTGTTTTTTTTTTAATTGTGATCTATAACAATTTTATAGTATTTAAATCTCTCCTAATTTCAAAAAGTCATAACTTTTTTTTTTATAGCATTTAGGTTGAATCAAAAGCTACATAACCTAGTGAAATGAGCTTAGATGTCGTCTAACATAAAATAATGTGATTCACACCTCTTAGTTAGAAGTACCCATTTAAATTTCAATGTTTTTCTGAATATCTTATTTGTATGCCTTTATTGTTGAATGACCAGTATTCTATATAATTTGTAGTTCAAGGTGTTAATATAAATTATTATCTTCCACACATTTGGAAGCACTCAGTTACATTTATTATTATTGATACCATCAACACAAATACTTATAATCAAAACTTAATATATGGTGATACAGTCACACAGGATTTCAACATATACTTTACAACTAATATTTTTTTTTAACCTAATACCGTCAAATCTTATTTATTTCTAACTTAAAAGTCTCCAAAACAAGTATTTTTTTTTCACACCTATTCATTAATTTTCTTATCATAAAGGCCCTATATCTTCCTCTTATCAATGAGAAAATATTCGATAATATATTTTATCAATACTCATAACAAATTAGTTGTTAGGAAAACAACAAGGGACAAGCTACCATAAAAATTTATATTTGTTACTTCTCTTATGAAGAGTTTAACTATACAACAAATCTCTATAAACATATGTTCATACTCTTATCAATATTAATTTTTAATCAGGTCAATAGTCTTATATTTACATTAAAAGACACAATTCTCATACAATTTTGTTGTTAAATGTAATGTAAAACTTAGTTATCAAGGTTAATACACATTATTCTTCTCATGTATTGTTTATTTGACATCTCATTCTATTATTTTTATTCCTAAATTTGAAATTTACTCACAAAAATATAACATCATCTCCTTCATCTGGCTCAATATTATGTTGTTTTTAGTTACAAATGCAAAAATAATAATAATATTTTGAACTTTTTAGTTTTGTACTCTTTCTCCCCTTCTAAGGATGCAACCCACCTTAATATAAAGAAAACAAAAGAAAAATAATAATAATAATAATAATAATAATAATAATAATAATAATAATAATAATATAACACACAAAACTAAGAAGTTGACAGGGAAGGATATGTTGAAAGCTGTATAATGCCACCATCATCTATATGCAATGCAATAAACAAACCATAGAGTTGCAAGACCATTTGCTCTGATACCAAAATGAAACAACCTTCCTAAATAAACAGATAAACCTATTTTTTTTTATAGTAACTTGAAGAAATAACTTTTTATAACCAAACCATGCTAAATACAAAATCAAATTATATCACAATCATCTACACTAACTAATTATATAATATTGTTATCTGTGATAGAAAAGAGCAGCACCTAATCATATATACTATTACGGATAAAAGAACTTTTCTTAACTCATTTAAATACAAACTATATAAGAAATGATCAATCTTATCTAATATGGTTATAAAACAATATATAATATAGCTCATAAATCAAAATATTAAAAATTAAATTTTAATTCATACTTTATAATAAATTCATAAATAAAGCACATGCGAATATGCGATCCTAGGCCTCTAGCCACCTATCAGTACACATACCACAATAGTACACTCAAAGGACATAAGAAATAATAGTGCATGAATAAATTAAAACCAATTTATCCTAAGATGGCAATATACAGGATACAACATAGCTCATAAATCGAGGAGACGCTACAAGTTACTAATGTAGCTTTACTCCTCCTGAGCCTTTCTTGACGTCCCTCTTTTAAAGCTTTCACCTGAAAAATGTTAAATAATAGGGATGAGACAACGTCTCAGTAACTAAATCCCTACCTATTACACACCCTAGCATGGCTAACGAGGTGTCAGGTGGGATACACAGGGTTAATAATAATTGATAAACATTTATTTAACATTTAAACTCACAATAATCATATAAGTAAATATTTCCACCACTCTCATGCAATTGATACATTCCAAAAAAAATAACATACTTATCATTTATTTAACAGATATAAATATCAATGAATATCCCATGTCATATGCAATTCCTGAACCCAAATCCATCCTTATATCCTCCTTATTTCCGCTGACTGGACCCATGGGCTAAGTTCTTTCCATTTGACTGGCTACTCTGACAAGCTCACCACTCAAGTGATATGGACCGGCCAAAGACCACAAAGTACTCGGTGGACCATGGGTCCCCCCTCGAAGAACTAGTGGGGTGTCGCAGTCCCTCGAAGAACTAGTGGGACAATAATAGTGGCCAACCATAGAGCTCCGTATGGAGGCTGATACCACGTGGTAAGTATATAAATCTCAATAACTCCAATCATCTCCTTCCCCACCCAAAATAGATGTACAGGGTTCAAAATGACAGATTTATATGCATAATCAACAGAATTTCATAATGGCACATCATAATCATGATCACCAATTTCTTGCAATACAAACTATGTCAATCCTTTTTAAAATAGCATCCCACAAGACAGTTCATACAAAACGTAATATACTTTTATAGAATTAGTTATAAAGCTGTTCACCAACTTCATACTAGAGCACGCAACAGATAGAAATTTAGTTACCTGGTCTCCTAGCTAACAGTCAACTACAACCAGAGTCCAACCTCGAAAATGCCACAATAGAGTTTATATCTACAAACAAAATTAAAATATTATCTCTATAGTATTAGAGTAGGCTACTCACAAAATTCTAGCCTCTAACTCTCCTCTAAAAGCTTTAATTTTACTCAGAACTCTAGCCTAAAAGACATTTCTCTAAGGTTTGGAATGAGAACACACACACATACACACACACATATATGATTTAGACTCGATTCCTGAATTTTCCCTTACTTAAATATCCTTTAATTATTAGATTATATTATTAGAATCATCAAATTCATAATGCAAATAGACAAATTATAAATTGATAACTTATATTCCATCTTCAAAGGACTTAGACAAATAGACTTAGTACGAACCAGGTTATTCTCACTACAGAAGTTAAATGTCACACCTTCATTTTAAACCCCATTATATGTCCTTTAGAACCATTTGGAATCATTACACGATGCTCAAAGTATGTAAAAACCAAGATTTAAAATTTTGATTTCGGTTACTATTCATGTAACCCCTAAAAATCGGGTCAACTTTGAAAAATCATAACTAATTGTAGAAATATCAAAACAGTGTGGTTCCAAGTCTCACGTGAAGTTTATGAAATGCTCTACATAGGAAAAATATCCACAGGTGTTAATTCCTCACAAATCAATACCAATTTCCACGTAATTATGTACTGTTCATTTGGTAAATTCTGAAATTTCCAGTATTTTTATCCAACTTCAAAAGGGCATAACTCTTTCTAAAAAATTCCAAATTTAATGATCTACCACTTGATTTAAAGCTAAAAATGTGATCTATTAGTCTGCCAAATTTCAAATCCAGATTCGAATATTTTCTATTTATTTCGTATGCACCAAGCTTGGTCCTTTTTAGTCAAAGGTTATCCCCTAATTACCTTTGTAATGACTCTTTCATAACCTTTTACCCATTCTTAATTATTTGAGGCTTAATACAAGCTTGAACATACATTCTACTATGCTTTCACATGTTTAAACATAGACATACATGCTTGGCTCCCCTTAGGAGTTATTATCTAACAAACATTTCCAAGGTCATAATATTACATAACAAGTTCCAAAAATTTACACTAGGGTACATTAATTGTTGCATTAGGTCTCCGGGACAATTTCTTTGCCTTTGCCCTTGCTTGAACTCCCTCCTAGGTGGTGTTAAACATAAGAGTGAGATTTCAAAGAAATCCCAGTAGCACAGAATCACAATTATCATGCATTCCTGCAAACACTACATGCAATGCTTTTGTGCAGATATCTTGTTCATATGTTCATGCTTTTATGCCATGGAAAGTAAGCTATCATACACATATTCAATGGACATAATGCCAAGGCAACATAATTCAAACATTGCAATCAACATTTGTAATAAAGCTTAGTCACATCATGGCATACATTGCACACATTCACATTAACACATCAATGTAAGCAAGAAAACAATCAAAGTGTAATTCAATGCTACCTTTTGGTACTTGGTCCTTGATTTCCTTTAAGTTCAAGATGTTTTCTTGAGGATTTGGCAAGGTACCTATCAAACCAACACCAAGGCCAATCATTCAACAATTATTCAAACACATTCCCTATTACTTAAACATTAAACCCTTCTTTCTTGGGATTTTTGGCCTAATTGTTTTCCTTTTGATTCAAGAAACCTCCTTGGCCATTCCTACATGGTTTTTCATGTAGAATTCAAATATCAAATCAAATTTTACAAAATCAAATTCCTTCCTTAAATTCTGGTCAAAACAGAAACGAATTTCATAAGGAAAAATGTCAAAATTTCCAACTTTGATTTTTAATGCTTCCAAATTCAATTCCTCCACATAACCCTACACAAAACGCCCAAGGAGTTCAATGGAAGCATCAAAACTTTCAAAATCCAATCATAAGTCCATATATTCAAGATGGCTGAACACTTCCTCTTAGGTTCATAAATTTTCATATTTGATTCCAATGAATTTGAGCATACTTCCTTAGCATAATCCTACATACCATCACATTTTAAGTCCATTGGAACCATTAAAACTTATTGAAACAATTCCTACCCTTGAGTTCTTGAGTTGGCTGAACTGAAAAGTCATAGTTCATAGGGTAATTTCTTCCATAACCCATTCAAAATGCACCAAACATCAACAACACAACTCCTACTCAATTTGCTATCCTTTCCTAGCACTTCCAGCACAACAGAATTGAAACAGCACTTCCCCCTCAAATAAGTCACGGTTTGACCATGGAAAAAGCATCAAATTAAAGCCTAAACATACCTCAAAGAGTCTTGGATTAAAGCTTGATGATTAACCTTGGATTGGAGGTGCTTTGAGGAGTGTTTGGAAGCCAAGAAGAAAATTGTGCAGAACCTCCCCTCTATTGTCCCATTTCTGTCCGAATTTTGAATGCCTTGTGGGGGTATTTATAGAGCTCATTTGCTGCCCAAAAACCTTCCCTTGGGCAGCTATTTCTGCCCCAAATTAAGTGCTAAGGTCGGCCAAAATGAAGAACAAATCCTAGCCACACATTCTTTGACTCACTTTCCAAGAGAGTTGATCCAATGGTTGAAAATTTGCCCAGCACACAAGCCAGCTGTTCTGATCATGGTGAGCATGAATTTGGGCCTTGTTGGATGCTAACTAAATGGTAAAAACTGGTTAGGAAGCAATGGAATTAGTTAGGGTAATTTAAAAATTCATTCGGTCACATAATACCCGATTTCTTGCCCTCTACTAGGAAAAATAGCTAAGGGCTTCAAAAATTCTATTTATTTTCATGATAATTCCCTATTTATTTCAAGAGTGTGATCTGGAAGTTTTGGGAATTTTTCAAGATCTCTAGATATTTATTTCACATTTTCTCCGAAATCGGGTCCTTACCGATAGGAATTCAGAAATAAATTCCCCATAAATTATTTCTTGTATTTCCAATGCTTGGAAATAATTTTATAAATTCATATATATTCCTAGGGAGTGTATCCATATTTTTCCTTGGATTTTTGGAGTCCTTAGGTAATTAAAATAATTTTATCACTTTAATTTCCCTTTATTTTTCCCTATTTTCCCAAAAATAATTATTTTTTTTGGGAATTTTCACCAAAATTTATTTTGGGCTATTCTCACTCCCAAAACATCATGTGTGACTCGAAAACCTCTAATTTCATTTTTTTTTATCTTTAGGTAATTTTTGGAAACTTTTTCCAAAATTACCGTTTTGCCCCTAGGGACCCGATAAAGTCGGTTTCATCCCATTTTGGGTTTTCATGCTTTACTCATACCTTATGCTTATCAATCATATCTCATTTTTCACACTCCCATTACTAGGGCTCCAAATTTTGGGATGTTACATTAAATCCTTAATCTAACCGTTGAATTTAATTTCCTATATATTGTGATACTATCCTCCAAATTGTAGCTCAATCTAACGGTGAATGAACTTTAAAATGCTAATTTACTATTCAGGACTCTATCTGCTAAATCCAAAAGATATAAGTTAAAAATGTACCTAATAACTTGTAACTCAGAGATCAAAATGATAATCCAACCGTTGAAATTAACGATTTGGATGTCCCAAATGGGCTGACCAAATTTCAGTCCGATCCAACGGTTAATAAACTCAAAACTAGCACTTTTCTGAGATTACCTCAGATATGTGCGAAAATTATTTACTCACTTCAAGCTCCACTCACTATCTCCTATATATAGGCTCCTCAAACTCCTTCACTCTAAAAATTAGTCGATGTGGGACTTCTATACCATGGTATAATTTTGTAGAATACCATCCACACACACACAATCAACACAAAAACATTATTAAAATAATAATAATAATAATTTGCCTATATCTAACCTTTCTTTTTTATTAACTTGATATTAAAATATATTTATTTATAAATTTAATTAAATACTAAGTAAAAATAAGGATGTTACAGTTCTCCCCACCTAAAGAAATTTTGTCCTCAAAATTTAGCTTCTAAATAAGTTTATCTTGCCATTCACTATCTCATATATATATACATATATATTTTTAATCTCTAGGATATACAATGTTGTTGTTTAACTTTCGCATTTGTACCACCACACATACATGTCATATACATATATATTCCCTAAAATTCTTGAACCACAATTTCATTATGTTACTCTCACTTACAACTTTTATTCTCATCTATTCATAACTTTCTAGTCTAACTATTATCTTTTTATCTCTAGTTTTTTTTTTAAAAAAGAAATCTCAAGAGTCATGCATTTTATATTACCAACTCTACTATTTTGTCAAAAATCTCAGCCAATTTACTCTATCTCTTTTTTTTCTCCACTTATTTATGTTAATTTCATGCAAATAAATTGTTTCACATCCACATATAGAGACAATTACCTTATACCTTAGGTGTAAATGCCCCTTCCAAAATAGTAAATATATATATGTTTTAGCCTTTTTTTTTTCTTTGCACAAAACACATTGGTTTATAACATGCAAGATTATACCGTTACATGTTATAATCAATTCATTGAAACTCTTTTTTTTTTTCCTTACTAAAAGAACAAAAATTACAATGACATTTACATAAACTCCAGCAACTATGAAATAAAAGAAGAGTAAAAATGTCACACTTATATTGTAACAGTGTTTTTAAGGTTCAATAATCAATTCTTTGTTCTATTCATATTCATACTAAAATTTTCATAAAAAGTCAAATTTTCTTATAAAGATCCCAAACATTATTTTTATTTACTAATAGGTTTTCATAATTCGTAAATTGATCTATAAACTTATATTAATATTTTATAAAACTTTTCATACATACACAATCCTAAACATCCATTAAGATCGTGAATAATCCTTATCCTCTAATTCCTCAGGAAACAAATCTTAGAGTTTAATCAAAATGTTTGACTATAGTAATTTATATTACTATTTGAAAATATAATTAGAAACAATTAACACTATGCATGCCATTTTCAATACAACTTCATCTTTCTCATCTAAACAGATGTATGTTAAAAACAAACTCACACCTATCATTATTTACCATTATTCCCCAATATTTTGCAATATTTTCAAATAATTTTCTATAACTTCCTGAATAAAATATTCATGAAAAAAAGAAAGAATTTTGATTAAAAAAAATACTGAGCAAATTATAATTTAAGGAATGTCCCTTTCTTTTATTTGCACAAAAAATTCTCTAGTTCACAGTATTTTTTTTTTTACACTCATCTTTAAGGATTTTTTTTTTTAATTCAAACATTCAGTAATGTTCTAGTAGCAAAGCAGTCATATAAGATATACATGAAGTTTGGTACTGTATCTAACATACACACACATGTATATATTTATTGAATACTATTTAGTATCATCTTATGGGTGTAAACAAGCTGAAATAGGTTCTTACTCTTTAATGTAATGCTTATCATTAAACCAATAAACTCTTTCCTCTATATATATGGATTCTGTTCATTATTCAACATTAAGATTTTTTTTCAAAATAAGTCATTATGACATGAGAATATGAAGTTACATAATGGTATGCCTTAGATTGTTGATTTTAAATTAGTTTAACAAGTAGAAACAATACACTCCAACTAGATGCACAACACAATACCAAACTAATATATCATTAGCAACATACTGAGCATACACATACAGAAGGAATATATACACACACATATATTCATAAGCTACATTATTTGTCAAAACACAGTTTATGAGGGCTTTCAAATAAGAATAAAATAATTTACTATAAAATTTCAAAAATCTTATATACATGTGTATATCAATATTTTCAAGCTTATAAGAAGATTTGTGGCCTAATCCAATTTACTATCGTCTATTAGCACCAATAGTAACACTTTCATAATAATACTCACAATAATTACTCATACTTTCTCATCCAACATTTCACTTTAAATAATACTTGGAGTACAAGAAAATTATCTAAAGTACTCATTCATTTTATTATATATATATATTTTTTTTGCTCACTCATTTATAACGTTTCTCATGTAAGTATAGAATTTATAAGAATTTGTAATCCAAGGGCCTTATTGTTATTAGGTTCGTTAACACGTAAGAATATGTTTATTTATTTTTTTTTTAAACCAATTCAAAGGAAATTTCTCTTCTTCTGTTTTTTTTTTATGTAAAAGTTTGACCATTACTCTCCTTATAAGTAGATCAATCTTCTTAGTATGAAAAATAAAAATAACATTATTTAATTTATATGTATAATTACCAACCTTCACACAAAAAATTTGAGAACGAATTTAATAGGAAAAATTTATCAGTTCTAAGATTTTCAAGTAAAATCTTCAAAAATATTTCTTAACATAAAATTTTGGAAACTCAAAAAGAGAAATAACAATTCACTAAATACTTCATCTTACCGTGAACTCTAAGTCAAAAACAATGCATTAATACAAATGAATCCATACTTAAATATATATATCGAAAAAATCTTTCATTCATTTAAGCCTCGCCACTCTTTTGTACGATATATTTATTCATAATTTCATAGTGTCATAGTGTCTTTACTACTACCCATGGTCTTATGCTTAATTCAAAATGTCTATCATCAACATATTTTGGTGACATATACCTTAAGTTTCACTTACTAAAACTTTCTCTTGTTTATCGGTATTCGGAATGGTTAATCTCCACTACCACTTCTTCTTCTCCATTTTTTTTTATAGATCAATTATATTAATAGGGAAAAAAAACAAAAAAGCAGTTACTTCAATATACAATTTACGACATCATGCATCAAACACAAACATATATAATAGGGGTAAAAACACACAAGGCAATTCTATGCCATTAATTACACAACACAATTATTATTTGGATCTTACAATAAATCTCTCTGTTTTTTTTTAATTGTGATCTATAACAATTTTATAGTATTTAAATCTCTCCTAATTTCAAAAAGTCATAACTTTTTTTTTTATAGCATTTAGGTTGAATCAAAAGCTACATAACCTAGTGAAATGAGCTTAGATGTCGTCTAACATAAAATAATGTGATTCACACCTCTTAGTTAGAAGTACCCATTTAAATTTCAATGTTTTTCTGAATATCTTATTTGTATGCCTTTATTGTTGAATGACCAGTATTCTATATAATTTGTAGTTCAAGGTGTTAATGTAAATTATTATCTTCCACACATTTGGAAGCACTCAGTTACATTTATTATTATTGATACCATCAACACAAATACTTATAATCAAAACTTAATATATGGTGATACAGTCACACAGGATTTCAACATATACTTTACAACTAATAATTTTTTTTTAACCTAATACCGTCAAATCTTATTTATTTCTAACTTAAAAGTCTCCAAAACAAGTATTTTTTTTTCACACCTATTCATTAATTTTCTTATCATAAAGGCCCTATATCTTCCTCTTATCAATGAGAAAATATTCGATAATATATTTTATCAATACTCATAACAAATTAGTTGTTAGGAAAACAACAAGGGACAAGCTACCATAAAAATTTATATTTGTTACTTCTCTTATGAAGAGTTTAACTATACAACAAATCTCTATAAACATATGTTCATACTCTTATCAATATTAATTTTTAATCAGGTCAATAGTCTTATATTTACATTAAAAGACACAATTCTCATACAATTTTGTTGTTAAATGTAATGTAAAACTTAGTTATCAAGGTTAATACACATTATTCTTCTCATGTATTGTTTATTTGACATCTCATTCTATTATTTTTATTCCTAAATTTGAAATTTACTCACAAAAATATAACATCATCTCCTTCATCTGGCTCAATATTATGTTGTTTTTAGTTACAAATGCAAAAATAATAATAATATTTTGAACTTTTTAGTTTTGTACTCTTTCTCCCCTTCTAAGGATGCAACCCACCTTAATATAAAGAAAACAAAAGAAAAATAATAATAATAATAATAATAATAATAATAATAATAATAATAATATAACACACAAAACTAAGAAGTTGACAGGGAAGGATATGTTGAAAGCTGTATAATGCCACCATCATCTATATGCAATGCAATAAACAAACCACAGAGTTGCAAGACCATTTGCTCTGATACCAAAATGAAACAACCTTCCTAAATAAACAGATAAACCTATTTTTTTTTTATAGTAACTTGAAGAAATAACTTTTTATAACCAAACCATGCTAAATACAAAATCAAATTATATCACAATCATCTACACTAACTAATTATATAATATTGTTATCTGTGATAGAAAAGAGCAGCACCTAATCATATATACTATTACGGATAAAAGAACTTTTCTTAACTCATTTAAATACAAACTATATAAGAAATGATCAATCTTATCTAATATGGTTATAAAACAACATATAATATAGCTCATAAATCAAAATATTAAAAATTAAATTTTAATTCATACTTTATAATAAATTCATAAATAAAGCACATGCGAATATGCGATCCTAGGCCTCTAGCCACCTATCAGTACACATACCACAATAGTACACTCAAAGGACATAAGAAATAATAGTGCATGAATAAATTAAAACCAATTTATCCTAAGATGGCAATATACAGGATACAACATAGCTCATAAATCGAGGAGACGCTACAAGTTACTAATGTAGCTTTACTCCTCCTGAGCCTTCTTGACGTCCCTCTTTTAAAGCTTTCACCTGAAAAATGTTAAATAATAGGGATGAGACAACGTCTCAGTAACTAAATCCCTACCTATTACACACCCTAGCATGGCTAACGAGGTGTCAGGTGGGATACACAGGGTTAATAATAATTGATAAACATTTATTTAACATTTAAACTCACAATAATCATATAAGTAAATATTTCCACCACTCTCATGCAATTGATACATTCCAAAAAAAATAACATACTTATCATTTATTTAACAGATATAAATATCAATGAATATCCCATGTCATATGCAATTCCTGAACCCAAATCCATCCTTATATCCTCCTTATTTCCGCTGACTGGACCCATGGGCTAAGTTCTTTCCATTTGACTGGCTACTCTGACAAGCTCACCACTCAAGTGATATGGACCGGCCAAAGACCACAAGTACTCGGTGGACCATGGGTCCCCCCTCGAAGAACTAGTGGGGTGTCGCAGTCCCTCGAAGAACTAGTGGGACAATAATAGTGGCCAACCATAGAGCTCCGTATGGAGGCTGATACCACGTGGTAAGTATATAAATCTCAATAACTCCAATCATCTCCTTCCCCACCCAAAATAGATGTACAGGGTTCAAAATGACAGATTTATATGCATAATCAACAGAATTTCATAATGGCACATCATAATCATGATCACCAATTTCTTGCAATACAAACTATGTCAATCCTTTTTAAAATAGCATCCCACAAGACAGTTCATACAAAACATAATATACTTTTATAGAATTAGTTATAAAGCTGTTCACCAACTTCATACTAGAGCACGCAACAGATAGAAATTTAGTTACCTGGTCTCCTAGCTAACAGTCAACTACAACCAGAGTCCAACCTCGAAAATGCCACAATAGAGTTTATATCTACAAACAAAATTAAAATATTATCTCTATAGTATTAGAGTAGGCTACTCACAAAATTCTAGCCTCTAACTCTCCTCTAAAAGCTTTAATTTTACTCAGAACTCTAGCCTAAAAGACATTTCTCTAAGGTTTGGAATGAGAACACACACACATACACACACACATATATGATTTAGACTCGATTCCTGAATTTTTCCCTTACTTAAATATCCTTTAATTATTAGATTATATTATTAGAATCATCAAATTCATAATGCAAATAGACAAATTATAAATTGATAACTTATATTCCATCTTCAAAGGACTTAGACAAATAGACTTAGTACGAACCAGGTTATTCTCACTACAGAAGTTAAATGTCACACCTTCATTTTAAACCCCATTATATGTCCTTTAGAACCATTTGGAATCATTACACGATGCTCAAAGTATGTAAAAACCAAGATTTAAAATTTTGATTTCGGTTACTATTCATGTAACCCCTAAAAATCGGGTCAACTTTGAAAAATCATAACTAATTGTAGAAATATCAAAACAGTGTGGTTCCAAGTCTCACGTGAAGTTTATGAAATGCTCTACATAGGAAAAATATCCACAGGTGTTAATTCCTCACAAATCAATACCAATTTCCACGTAATTATGTACTGTTCATTTGGTAAATTCTGAAATTTCCAGTATTTTTATCCAACTTCGAAAGGGCATAACTCTTTCTAAAAATTCCAAATTTAATGATCTACCACTTGATTTAAAGCTAAAAATGTGATCTATTAGTCTGCCAAATTTCAAATCCAGATTCGAATATTTTCTATTTATTTCGTATGCACCAAGCTTGGTCCTTTTTAGTCAAAGGTTATCCCCTAATTACCTTTGTAATGACTCTTTCATAACCTTTTACCCATTCTTAATTATTTGAGGCTTAATACAAGCTTGAACATACATTCTACTATGCTTTCACATGTTTAAACATAGACATACATGCTTGGCTCCCCTTAGGAGTTATTATCTAACAAACATTTCCAAGGTCATAATATTACATAACAAGTTCCAAAAATTTACACTAGGGTACATTAATTGTTCATTAGGTCTCCGGGACAATTTCTTTGCCTTTGCCCTTGCTTGAACTCCCTCCTAGGTGGTGTTAAACATAAGAGTGAGATTTCAAAGAAATCCCAGTAGCACAGAATCACAATTATCATGCATTCCTGCAAACACTACATGCAATGCTTTTGTGCAGATATCTTGTTCATATGTTCATGCTTTTATGCCATGGAAAGTAAGCTATCATACACATATTCAATGGACATAATGCCAAGGCAACATAATTCAAACATTGCAATCAACATTTGTAATAAAGCTTAGTCACATCATGGCATACATTGCACACATTCACATTAACACATCAATGTAAGCAAGAAAACAATCAAAGTGTAATTCAATGCTACCTTTTGGTACTTGGTCCTTGATTTCCTTTAAGTTCAAGATGTTTTCTTGAGGATTTGGCAAGGTACCTATCAAACCAACACCAAGGCCAATCATTCAACAATTATTCAAACACATTCCCTATTACTTAAACATTAAACCCTTCTTTCTTGGGATTTTTGGCCTAATTGTTTTCCTTTTGATTCAAGAAACCTCCTTGGCCATTCCTACATGGTTTTTCATGTAGAATTCAAATATCAAATCAAATTTTACAAAATCAAATTCCTTCCTTAAATTCTGGTCAAAACAGAAACGAATTTCATAAGGAAAAATGTCAAAATTTCCAACTTTGATTTTTAATGCTTCCAAATTCAATTCCTCCACATAACCCTACACAAAAACGCCCAAGGAGTTCAATGGAAGCATCAAAACTTTCAAAATCCAATCATAAGTCCATATATTCAAGATGGCTGAACACTTCCTCTTAGGTTCATAAATTTTCATATTTGATTCCAATGAATTTGACATACTTCCTTAGCATAATCCTACATACCATCACATTTTAAGTCCATTGGAACCATTAAAACTTATTGAAACAATTCCTACCCTTGAGTTCTTGAGTTGGCTGAACTGAAAAGTCATAGTTCATAGGGTAATTTCTTCCATAACCCATTCAAAATGCACCAAACATCAACAACACAACTCCTACTCAATTTGCTATCCTTTCCTAGCACTTCCAGCACAACAGAATTGAAACAGCACTTCCCCCTCAAATAAGTCACGGTTTGACCATGGAAAAAGCATCAAATTAAAGCCTAAACATACCTCAAAGAGTCTTGGATTAAAGCTTGATGATTAACCTTGGATTGGAGGTGCTTTGAGGAGTGTTTGGAAGCCAAGAAGAAAATTGTGCAGAACCTCCCCTCTATTGTCCCATTTCTGTCCGAATTTTGAATGCCTTGTGGGGGTATTTATAGAGCTCATTTGCTGCCCAAAACCTTCCCTTGGGCAGCTATTTCTGCCCCAAATTAAGTGCTAAGGTCGGCCAAAATGAAGAACAAATCCTAGCCACACATTCTTTGACTCACTTTCCAAGAGAGTTGATCCAATGGTTGAAAATTTGCCCAGCACACAAGCCAGCTGTTCTGATCATGGTGAGCATGAATTTGGGCCTTGTTGGATGCTAACTAAATGGTAAAAACTGGTTAGGAAGCAATGGAATTAGTTAGGGTAATTTAAAAATTCATTCGGTCACATAATACCCGATTTCTTGCCCTCTACTAGGAAAAATAGCTAAGGGCTTCAAAAATTCTATTTATTTTCATGATAATTCCCTATTTATTTCAAGAGTGTGATCTGGAAGTTTTGGGAATTTTTCAAGATCTCTAGATATTTATTTCACATTTTCTCCGAAATCGGGTCCTTACCGATAGGAATTCAGAAATAAATTCCCCATAAATTATTTCTTGTATTTCCAATGCTTGGAAACAATTTTATAAATTCATATATATTCCTAGGGAGTGTATCCATATTTTTCCTTGGATTTTTGGAGTCCTTAGGTAATTAAAATAATTTTATCACTTTAATTTCCCTTTATTTTTCCCTATTTTCCCAAAAATAATTTTTTTTGGGAATTTTCACCAAAATTTATTTTGGGCTATTCTCACTCCCAAAACATCATGTGTGACTCAAAAACCTCTAATTTCATTTTTTTTTATTTTAGGTAATTTTTGGAAACTTTTTCCAAAATTACCGTTTTGCCCCTAGGGACCCGATAAAGTCGGTTTCGTCCCATTTTGGGTTTTCATGCTTTACTCATACCTTATGCTTATCAATCATATCTCATTTTTCACACTCCCATTACTAGGGCTCCAAATTTGGGATGTTACATTAAATCCTTAATCTAACCGTTGAATTTAATTTCCTATATATTGTGATACTATCCTCCAAATTGTAGCTCAATCTAACGGTGAATGAACTTTAAAATGTTAATTTACTATTCAGGACTCTATCTGCTAAATCCAAAAGATATAAGTTAAAAATGTACCTAATAACTTGTAACTCAGAGATCAAAATGATAATCCAACCGTTGAAATTAACGATTTGGATGTCCCAAATGGGCTGACCAAATTTCAGTCCGATCCAACGGTTAATAAACTCAAAACTAGCACTTTTCTGAGATTACCTCAGATATGTGCGAAAATTATTTACTCACTTCAAGCTCCACTCACTATCTCCTATATATAGGCTCCTCAAACTCCTTCACTCTAAAAATTAGTCGATGTGGGACTTCTATACCATGGTATAATTTTGTAGAATACCATCCACACACACACAATCACACACAAAAACATTATTAAAATAATAATAATAATAATTTGCCTATATCTAACCTTTCTTTTTTATTAACTTGATATTAAAATATATTTATTTATAAATTTAATTAAATACTAAGTAAAAATAAGGATGTTACACCTACCATAACAACCCAACTCAGCAATCCATCACCAGATTCTCAACAATTCAATACAAAACTCAAAAACAAGTGATGGAAGATTGAGAAAACTTTCAAAAGTTTCAAAAATTTTGAAAAATTTTTGGTAAATTTTAGCAAGAACTACCCATAACAAAGAACAACCTAATAATTAAAACACAAAACCACTTTTAAAAACTCCCTCCTTCACACACTCAAAGCAATGTCCACATTACGGCACACAGTCACACCAAAATGCAAAGCCCAAACACAAAACAACGAAAGTGGAAGTTGTGAAGTTTAGTTCAAGACTAAAGCACAACACATCACCCTTCTAGAGAGGAGAAAAGAGCTAAGTACAAGGGTAGAAAAACTCAAGAATACCAAGAAGTGTGGTGGTGATAGAATATAAGCACAAATACAATCACATCAAACTCAAGGCCAATGGAGATTATTGAAAACAAATAGAATTTAAAACCACTTCTACTGAGGATATCCCTTTCACAGTCTCAAGTAATCACAACAAGATAATTTAAGCCCAAGTAAATTCATGTGAACAGTAAGAAGTAAAGGAAAGGGATGACTTGGCCTTAAGATGTTAGTATGGGCTCTTCAAGGAGATGGCCGTTACATTGAAATATTTTTCCTGTGGCCTCCTCCTTGATCTCTATCATCCCAAAGTGATACACTTTTGTAACAATATAGGGTCCATCCCTGCTCGTCTTGAACTTACCCTTCTTTAATTTGAATTGAGGTTGATGCCTCAACACCTTGTCACCCTTCTTAAACTTCTTTCTCAAGATGTTAGGGTCATGGACAAGCTTCGTTTTTTGCTTGGAGATGTCTGAGCTGTTGTAGGTATCTAACAGCATTTCTTTAAGTTCTTGAATTTGAAGGATTCGGTTCAGGCCAGTTTCTTCTAAATCGGTGTTGCAGCTCTTAACTGCCCAATATGAACGATACTCCAGCTCCACCAGAATGTGACAGGACTTACCATAGATGATCTGATACAGAGACATACCAATTGGGGTCTTATGGGCAGTAGTACAGTAGGCCTACAGTGCATCATCTAGTCTCAAGCTCCAGTCTTTGTCAAAGG
>NW_021632691.1:0-35904 GCF_004799145.2 Neltuma alba | reverse complement strand
CAATAATATTATAAGTGGACAAGGTTATCAAATTTGTGAGTTCTTTTTCCTTTTTTGACCGGGCAAATTCGTGACTTCAAACTTCAAACAACCTTGGATTGATAAAATAGACTTGCCGGAACATATATTGAACGCATGAAGATTTACAATTTTTCATTTAAATACTACTGGTATAGTTTACCATATGCTATATGAAGATGGATCGGTTATCGCTTGTGAAGCCAATCTCACTAATTAAGATATGGCTTATAGGTGGAGGTGGGGAAAAAAAAACTCTCCTTTTGTTCTATTTAGAAAGTAAGGGAGAATATATTTTTAATACTATTTTATATGGCACTAAAATTTTTTTATATAAATGTATAATTTTATCACTTATTTATTATTATATTAATTTTTATTTATATAAAATATAATGTATATTAAATAGGAATAAAGTTTAGAAATAGGATTTGAAAAGTAAAATAAAAGTATATTTTAATCCTGGTCTTATTTTCCGGATATTTTATCTATGATATTTGTAAGGGTACCTTTTGATCCCAAAAATTAGGAGTAACATTGCAGTAATAAAAGTATCAAGATAAATTGTACTTGAAAAATTAAATAGGATTAAAATTGTATCATTAAACAGATCAGAATAAAATTACACTTGAAAATAAGATGCTGTCTAAAACTGCACCGTTATTCAAAAAGATGAGGCTTGTAATTATAATCATATGATGGCAATATAAAAGATGAAAAAAAATTGAATTGATAGGGAGTGGAAATGGAATGTTTTGACTTGTGACTTACAGAATGATAGGATGGGATTGGGAAAGAGAGAGGGAGAGGGATGGCACGCCCACGCGGACGACAGTGATTGGTTCATACTTCATAGGGAGAAGGCGCCTTCCCCAGCGCATTTATTCCTCTCCCCTCGTTATGGCTCTAAAGCTGTCCTCCACTCATGCTTTTTTTTTTTTAAACCATTTTCCTCCCTCACTTATCTTTTTTATCAATAAGTGGATATTTGAGGAAAAAATATATTTTTTATATATTTATTAGTTTTAGTTAACATTAGTATATTTTTAACGCCGTAATTCACTTAATTAAATTTTATTAAAAAAAAAAGATTGGAAGGTGTATTTTTTCCAGTTTTCAGGCAGAGATAATAGTTTAATCGCGCAGCCTTAATAGTAGGTTCCTGTAACAGAGAGATGGAAGTGGATTTTGCCTTTTGGGGAGTAGAAATAAATAGGATGAGAAGCGTGGGATTTAGCAACACAATAAAGGTCAAAGTGACCAAATGAACGTAACAAGATAAAATGCCCTTGTAATAATCATTTTTTCATGATAGGATGATGAGTTTAAAAAGAAATTATCTCTCCCAGACACCCCGCTTAAGTTGAGAAAAGCTTTTTCATAAAAATGTATGAATTTTATTCAGCAAAAAAGTGTGTCATTTGCATAATTTTTTAGGGTTGGAAGAACATTTTTCAGAATAATTAAAGCCCGGAGCCTCCTAAAGATGACATTCCTTTTTAGGAAAAGTGACAATTTTATTTCAGATTATTGAAGAAATAAGGAGGACCACTGAAACTAATTGAAGAAGTTTAATTCTTCCTCTTGTAGCCATGTTGAAGATGCATTACAGATTTGTTGAAAAAATGTGGAAGATAATTACATAATTTTTTTCTACAATATATCTTCAATAATCTTCAATTGTATTTTTCCAGAGCTTGCAACATATCTTCAATTTTTTTACTTGTATTTTTTCTCTCTGTAGAATTCCTTAATTTTTAACAAATATTCTGATTTAGAAAATATTCGAATACCTGGTAAAATTTGAATATTTTAACAAAATTTTTCTGAGAACTTAATATCCTATTTCGAAAAATCATGTCACCTCAGATAAGTATTAGAATAAATATCTCATATTTTACCTAAATCTAGGCACAGCTTAGGGTGCAAATTCTTTTTCAATTTTACCAAAGAAATCATCTAATTTTCGGAAAATTGTAGGAAAATCCTCTTATTTAAAAAGAATCCGAAAAATTTTTATTTGCAAAAAACATACAATATACTCTGCAAATTCGTACATATAAAGTGTTATTGTTGTGATTTAACTCCTCCTTTGTGATGAAATTTTTATAATAAATGTGAATCCAACACTCTAATTTTTTTTTTGAATGTATTTAACATCCTGATTTTTTTTTGCTCATTCAACACCCTGGTGTTATTGCTTTTTAGTTATATTCAACACTTTGATGTTTAAGATACTGAATATACTAAAAAATAAGATAAGATGTTGTATGGATAAAATAAAAAAAAGGTCAGGCTGCTGATCCACCTTTGTCCATTTTTGATGAAGGATTTTCTCTCTAATTTTTTTTTTAAATATTTTACTTTTAAATACCCTTGCCTGCCAAAAAGGAAAAACCATGGTCCTTGATAATGTTGGCTTGAAGCAAACCGCGGGGATTGGAGGAGGAGGGGGAGCAGGATTATATTACAATTAGTGATAGAAATCAAAGGGCGAGAATGACGGGAGTGACCGAGGAGAGTCACAGGCTACAATGATGACCCAATCAATGACGCCCCAAACCCCACCCCGCGGCACCCACCTCCTTTGGGTCACGTCACTCCTGCCCTCACGTCGCTTCTTGGTTCTTACAACCTCCTCACTTATCTTTTCCCAGTAGAATTCCGAATCAATTTTTCTTCCAATTTTTTTATAAAAATTTTGAATACCATAAATTAAAAAATTAGTTAAAAATAATAAATATATAAAAATTAAATTTTTTAAAAATATCCTTTATGAAAGAGAGAAGGTATAAAAAAAATAAAATAATTATAATAAAGAGAGTTATGAAAAAGAAAAAATGTATAATGAAGAGAGATGATAGTTTGAAAAATAAAATAATAAATATATTAAGTATTAAAATAAGTAATTAATATGAGCAAAATAAAAAATTTATTATAAAAATTTAAGATAATTTATAAATATTATTTTTACTTAGAAACAAAACAAAAATAATAATTGTTGTTTATTAAAAAAGACAAAAGGAGTAACATTTTCAAGCCAACTAGTCAAGACTTCATCACTTCAATCTCGCCGGCGCCGCTTACCCCGCCTTCCTTTTTTTTTTTTTTTGGAAATTTCAGTTAAATCCTGTCACCTGACTTGACAAATGTTCACTTTGAAAATTCAATTCAGTCTCTTTGACACAAAATAAAATTAAATAAACAAGGAGAAAAAGACCATCCAGCCCTTCAAATAGGTAATGCACAATTTCACATATAAAAATTTAAAAAAAGAAAAGAAAAATAACAACTCTTTATGCAAAAAGTTACCCACATGTAAAAATTTATAACTAAAAAAGACAAATAACAACTATGCATTTTTTTTTACAACAATAAATAGAAAAGTAACAACTATACATATAAATTTATAACAAACAATAAAATAATAATATTTAAAAATATGATCGTTTACAACAAATGATAAAAATAATAACTATAGATATGAAAATTTATAACAAAAAATAAAAACATAACAACTCTACTCATGGAATAAAGCCTATAAGATGTTTTCAACAAATTTATTAAGTGGGATTCAACCCACAATTTTTTACGTCATAGACTTGTTTCTTATTCTCTCTCTGTTTTTTTTTCCCATTTAGCATATGCATTCTTCCATTAAATATTTATTTAAGACACTTCAGTACTAAATATAAACATTTTTTTAAAGTTAAATTTCAATTTCAGTTCATTATATTATAAAGAACTAGCTATTTCTATTAGACTAAACATGTTTTCTTGTTATCTTGCACCAACACTGTGTTTGTTTTATTATTATTATTTTTTAATAAATGGGTGTGCTATTATTATACTTTAGTAAACAGAAGCAATTGAAGTTACCAAATTAATGGCACAATCAAGTACCAAAAAAAAAAATTGAAAACCTGAAGCCACGACAATAATTAATAGTACTCGTCCTACAGTAGTGGCGTTTACTATAAACACATGTAGGCACATGGTATGCCTCTGTGTTTTATTGCCGGACCCGGTCCAAGTTTAGGGTAATCCATTGAACGTCCTCAAAAGGACACAATGATTCCATGTTCATTATTCAAAAAATCAAGGCCACGTCAAATTTGAAGATCTGAGACCTGCTTGCCAAACTTTAAAAAAAAATTTTTTTTTAAACGTGCAATTTTTTTGCCCATAAAAATAATAATGGGAGAATTACCACAAGATTCTAAGGAAGGAATTTAATTACAAAGAAAAAGTGACTAGCATGAACTTATTGTCATTCCTTACCTCAAAACTTGTTATTGTGTGCTCTTTAGTTGTCAACAAATTTTAGGATAATTAATTTTTTTTTTAAATTTGAGTGTAATTCTCCCAATAATAATTAAACGTAATAATCCAAAGTTATGAAAAAAAAAAAAAAAAAAAATGGTCCAGTGCGGGTAGATGACCACTGACCATCCCCTGTTTATTGCCCCAAGCAAGAGGTGTTAACTGTTACGTTAGGTTTTGACCCGAAACGGGGCGCCGAAAAAAAGGAAGAGAATAAAATGTGGGCCCATGGTAAAATGAGAAATTGAAGATAATACTCCTCCGGTCCTTAATATAGGACATAATTATTGAGTTGGTTTTTATTTTAAATATAAAACCTATTTTTTATATTTATTAATTTTTTCTAAATTACCTCTATGGATACTCCCTCAACTATAATCAAGTAGAAGAGGGAGATGGGGTATTAAGAAAAATGATTATAGTGTTTTAGGAAAAACATGGCATATTTTTTATAATTAACTAACTTACCTAACTTTTTTAATTTAATCAAATTAATTAAATAGGTCTTATATTGAGGATAGGAGGAGTATTTAAAATTAGAGTTAGTTTAAGCATCACTAATTTATTATGAAGGCTTGCGATAATATTACTTTTTATGCTTAATGCAAAAGCTATATAATTAATTTATAAATATTAAAAAATTAATTAAATTAGTTATTTATAACAAATATTTATTAATTTTTTTAAACCGCTCCTTTTTAATTATGTGTATTTAATAGGATAAAAATTATAAATTTAAAAGATAAAGTTGATTGATATTCTACATGATCAAATTCGATCATCTAACTGGCTATTAAGTAGGGGAGAGGTAGTAGTTTTAATTTATGCACGATTTATCATATGAAACCAGTGGCCAAAATTACGGACATAATCCTACCACACATGATAAAATCAACGTAAGCATCTGCCTTTTCGGCCTCGCCCTCGCTGTCTTGCACAAAAATAATTGACACGGTCTAGGGTCCACTTGGTTTGGCTCCTATCATAATACCTATTTTTATATTTGAAAAAAAAGAGAAATCACAACCACTAAGATTGGATTTGATAAAGGAGTTACCCATAGCAGGGTGAGTTAAGGTTTAAAATATTTGTTAAGAGAAATAAACATATTTAGCATCTAATAATATTTTAAATAAGATTACTTCTAATAAAAAGAATATCAAAAAAAATTATATTTTTCTAAGACGCATTAAAGGGGGGTGTTGTTATTTTATTACTCCTCTGATTTTTAATATAGAACATCATTGGTACGTTAATTTTGGTCTTAAATATAATACTTATTACTCATATTTATTATTTTTTTTTAAATTACCCATATGGATGCTCCCTCAACTATAATTAGGTAAGTAAGAGAGAAAGGATATTAAGAAGGATAATTATTGTGTTTTAGGAAAAACATGTTATATTTTTTATAATTAACTAACTTACCTAATTTTTTTAATATAATCAAATTAGTTAAATAGATTTTATATTAAGAATCCAGATACAAGCCACCTTTTATAATAAGATTGGAGGCAGGACAATGGAAGAAAAGAAAATAAAAGAAAAGATGATCACTTGGCAAATCCGATTAGCTTTATCCATTCACGCATTTATTGTTGATTTGCTACGGGATCAGCTTCATTACCAAGTCATGTGTTGAGACTTGTCCAAATTAGTACCTTGTATATTGCCCCCCACATTATTTTTGGCTTTCTAGTAAGTGCTGTCATCTCATCCCACCGCCCCAGCTCCGCACTACTTGAATTTTTCTGATGAATGAATTAATTATAACGTATGTTGCTATAATAAATGGATTTTGTGTAAAGCCAGGGGGGGAAAAAGATCCTCATTAATGCTATACCCTTTCATATCACTCTTTTGTTCTCTTTTACAATGTGAAATTATTGCAAAATACCCCAATTTTACTCTGTAAATCTCATGTTGTTTCCTGAGATAAAACAGTTTTAAACTATTTATTTAAAATTTACAATATTAGGGTAATATGCAAACTTTTTGCTTTTGTAACTAAAGATCGCTGAAATAAAAAAATTACACACAGGGACCTGTTTACAAAAATTGTTGTCAAAACCCATACTGATATTGTTATGAGTCCCTATTTTCAATTTTTCTATTTTAAAGGTTTTTTTTTATGATTTTTCCTATATAGTATTTGATATGAAGCCACTGAAAATATAATAACCATATAATTTTTCAAGAATAACATGATAAGTAGATGATTGAATGTTGAAATTCGGTATCGACTAACTGATTGTCATAGATAATTTTTGAAATTTTTGAGTGACAAGGTCTAAAAATAATGATCAATATTTGAACTTTTATCTCTTTTTCTCTTTAAAGAACTTTTACCATATTTAAAAAGAAAAACTAATTCTCAGTTGTCATCCATTTTTATGGTGTGAAAGGAGTTTGGGCTCATAGATAAAATGGGCTTCTTCTCTTTTGCCAAAAAAGAATGGGCCTCTTTGATTGGGCCCATTGAGTTCTTACTCCTCTCGGGTTTTTTTGGGTACACAAGGCTAAGACCCGAAATGGAAAACTAGACTAGAGAGTGGGATTAAAATATCAAAAATCCCATACAATTATTGAGAAGCATAGCCCTTAAATTGACCGGGCATGAATCTGAATCTAAGACGGCGGATCTTGAAATTCCTTGCTTAGCTAATGCATAAGCTAGCATATTCTGTTGTCTATCAGTATGGATAGCTTGAACTTCCCAATAGTACGCAAGTAGGTTTTGGATACAGAAGCAGGTAAGGCTGCTAGTACCCGTAGGTTGCTTACTATGAATTATAAGGACAGTGAGTCTGATTCTAAAATGACTTTCTTATAGTCAAAATCCCATGATAACTGAGGACCTTTCAACATTGCCGATTCCTCTGCTTCAAAGGCGCTACAACTCTCAAGAGTTTTTGTGAATCCCACAATCCATTGACCATTGTGGTCTCTAATGACTCCACCACATCCTGCCTTGTTTCTACTCTGAGAGACGGCTCCATCAACATTCAATTTAACCCATCTAGATTGAGGTGAATACCATATTAAAGAAGCACATGGCGCAGGAAAAAACTGAAGATCCTCTATATCATTATGTTGAACTAAATTCTTTCAATTTCTTAGAACAACAGCAATAGGCTCAATTGGCTTTTGGAAATTAGCATCATGTGAAAAGCAATTTCTCCATTTCCATAAATACCAAACAGGCACGCCCCATATAAGATTCCAGCTAGCACACTTTATGATTGCCTCGCTCTTTTTTGAGGTTCAATGTAAACCAGTCTCGCTGGGAGGCAGCATAAAATTTAGAATAGTGAATGGGATGTAAAATACACATCCACAATTTTTTAGCACAAGAGCAATCCCTAAGAACATGCGCAGTAGTTTTAACACCATGATCACAATAGAGGCAGGTAGATGAAGTTTGGGACCACTTACTTCTCCAATCATTAGCGGGTAATCTATTATTAAAAGCAATCCAAAAGAAAACTCTAGTTCTCTCTGCTCCTCTCCATTTCCAAATAGCCTTGTAGGTTGAGCTATATATAAAGATTAGGAGGTGGTTTTTCAATCATATAATAACTAATGAGTGCTTTTAGTCGTAAAATTACCACCAAGTCATCACGTCATGTCCAGCTTCAGGAACGGGAGGGAGAATTGAGATGAACTGTTGCATTGCTTCTCTATTCACAATTTGAGCCAGACGTGTGAAATCCCAAGAATTATGCACCTCCACTATCGCCATCACATCACAAACGTGAAGCGTCCCTCAAATCTAAAAAAGAAGGGGACAAAAAAAAAGATCCAAAAGAGTGAAAAGTGTCTCTCACATTTTCCCCGAAAATAAGTGGAACAAAAACAAAAACGTGACCCCCTAAGATTGTTGTAGCTCGATTTTCCATTGCCTTTTAGCTAGATCCAAGATAATTTTTGTATTCTTCCTAGTTCCTACGGTGGATCATATTCAAATCAACACTTTATCAAAGCAATCCAGCCTGAAGTTCACCTGATTCCGCAGCTTGCATGCATAGTGTTTGTGAAATTGTTTACTCCAGGCATGGATGTGATATACTGTAAAGAATCTTGAAATATAACGTCGCTGTTTATACCTTGTTATTCGTTTATCCTGTCCTGCGTTGATTGAACCTAATTGTTCTATGTTATTTCATATCATTTTAAGGGTATTTATCATAGATTTTGGCTCCTTTTGATGATAATTATGCTTAATTTAGATTAAGAGTCCTTACTTTGAGTTAGTGTCTTTTTTAGGGTAAAATTGTCATAATTGGTTATTAATTGTATTTAATTGATTTCTAGGATAATTGATACTTCAAATTATTGCTTTTTATTGTAGGACACTTGAGAATTAGAACAAAGATTGAAGACCAAAACATTACACAACATGAGAGTTTCCAAGAAAATACTATGCTGTGGCAAAAAGTCTGAAAATGTGTATCAATGACTATTCTGGAATAGTTTGCTAGGGCAAACTTTTGAGTTCGTCGCGGCAAACTCTCAAAATCTCACCAAAATTCCCTTCTGGACTAGTTTGCCGTGGCAAACTCTCTCGTATTAGTAACGTCAGATTCGGATCCAGAACGCAAAAATAGACCCTTTACTCATATGATCCGACCCAGATGGACCCCTAAAACCCTTAGAAACCCTATTTTCGACCAATCACTCCATTCTATCATCTCTAATACCTTTATTCTCTCATCTTCTTGCCTCTCCACCTCCATCTTCTTCCCCATCCATTTCTTTCATCTTTCCTTCACTCCATCTCATTTCCTTCCACTTTGAGCTGCCATGGCCGACGGATTCACTTCAGTTGGAGCTTTTTTTGAAGCTATGGAGGGCTAGGGTTTATCAACTCTTGAAGATGATGGAGTAGCTTGAGTTTCCAAGCTTAAAAGGGGAGTTTCATTTTCAATCTTTAGTTTCTACCTATGTATTTATAATTTCTTAGGTCTAGGATTTGTAAATTCTTAGTGAGACACTTTGGTTGATTCTGTAATAATTGGTTAATGATTTACATTTGTAGTTTGGATTGGTTGATGTTGAATTTTATGCTTAAATATATGTGGTCACATATATGCTTCTTTGTAACTCTCATGATTCTCTCCTATCTTGCATGGTCATCATGTTTTGATTCTGAGTTGATTATGGGTTTCATTGAGCCAATTGCATGATCATTCTCAAATTACACATTAAGGAAACTTAACAATGTTTTCATTAATGAAGTTCATTGATTTAAACATTGGACTCAATGAGTTATTGAGGTTGTTATTAAGAAAACCTAATGGATTTGTGAAACTCCCAATATCTTAAGTGAACTATGATTGCCATCAAAACCATTTTCAAGAGATTTCCTATCATTCATTTCCATTCCATCATTATTATCTTAAAACACCAAAAATATAGTATCTTAAGTTTGTTTTCATTGCATTTAGTTTAGGCACCATTCATTTAAATCTTAAAAACCCAAAACCCCATTTTATTGCATTGCATAGTATTTAGTCTAGTTTAAATAATTAATAAAAGCTTCCAAAAGTGAAACAACCTGAGTTTACACTATACTGCATAGCTTGGATTTATTTTTGATTGAGAATCCCAAACTGAACGACAAAAGGTCCTCGTCATGCGTACTTCTGGAATGCTCTTGTCTGTCTGTTATGATTATTAGTTTACGTCCTTTGCATCACCGCCTTTTATTGATAGATTCCCTACAGGGCCCATGTGAATTCACCATCACACAGTGACTTTGTAGGTTGCTGTTCCAAGTTAGGGACCATTGGCCTAGACTCCCCGCTGGCAGGGGAGTTCGTCAGTTGGCATTTTCAGGTTTGGTTGACGTCGCCATGCAAATGATGTCTACCTTCTCAATTTTCGTTTGCATCAATTGATCTGATATAACACATATAAAAAGTTCAAACAACTTAACGGTTCTGTTTTCATTATATGTGGGCTGTGTGGATATGTTGGAATTAGTAATTTGACGCCTACTGTTCAAATTGAACTTGGGTTATGCATTTTGAATGTGATTCATATATCTTCATTGATGTTATTCGTCTTACTAGATGCTAAAGGTATAAATATATGGTGGGACCTTAAGATCCCAGCATATTGTTTCCTTCAAAAGGAGGTAAATACCACTTTCATATTCCGACCATTTGAAAGATTACCGATAATCTTGGCATTATCCCCAAGGTTAGCGTGAGAAATTTTGAGTGGAACTAGAGCGGGCATCGTGCGTTTACATTAAGCACAGCTCGAGATAATTCATGAATATGCACGAAGCTTGAGACAATATTGAGTTTAATTTATTTACTAGGCGCACATCAGAGTAATTAATTGTTCAACTGATTTTGTTTTGTCCAACAAAAGTCCAAATACTTCTTTTCTTTTACTTTCTTGTCCATCCTTCAACTTCAACGTTGATCACTGATTTGACGTGTTTCTAGAAAATAATCTTGACTATTCAGATGCGTGGCCAGTTGTAATCAACTTCTGAAAGCAACTTTTGAAAATGCAGCACAACATTGAGAGAGTGTGGGTGAAAAGAACCGTTGGATCTGAAACGAGTAAGTATTGAATAGGATTCGGCAGCTCGGAGAAGTCCTACTCTATAGGCTGCATTCTTCCCTATTTACTATGTGAACGTGTCGAAAAGTAATTAACTTTCTTCTAGGTTGTAGTACTTAAAGATAATATAATAATAGGTCATATGTTTGGTTTTTTTCAAAAAGAAGACGACAACGCTTTTGGGAGTGTGCCTTATCGCTGTTTATCAAATTCTTCTCTTGCTTAATGGCGTGACGGGTGTTGTCTTTGCCTCATAGTTGCTTGTTCTCAGAAGGATCAAGATGTTTTTCTATCTTGCAAAGCTGTCTTTGCCTCGTATTTGTATTGTCTTTGGACTGTGGGTGAATATTTGAGCTCATTCGCCATTTGCTTTGCTTTGCTATCTTAAAGGAGAAAGACTTAGAGAAATGACCTTTATTTTTATATTAATTCATTAAGGAGTAGGAGTGATATGGGTACGGCATTGGTATATATCCTTCTCCAATCAATAATGCATGTTGCTTTCTCAAGCGGATATACATCGCTCAGCAACTATCCGCACAAATATCAAGTAGTAGATATTTCAACGTTGCATGTGAGCATTGAGGAATTTAAAAGCATGGTAGACAGGATATATACTGAGAACCTAGCTTTGTTTTCACGTACCAGAATCTAGTTGATCACAAGTACTGATAAATAACTGATATAGAAATACATAATCAACACAATAACATGCAAGTCTTGAATTATTCCCTGATATTCTTTCTAAATCAGACAAATTAATTCGCAGGGGAGAAAATCATGGGTGTGGAAGGACTGGAATTGAGAAATATGGCTCAAGCATAGGTGCTTCACTTCCCACCATTGATTCACTAGCAAGGCCTCCAAGGAATCCTCTGTTAAAGGCTTTAACCTTTCTTAGGATGTAGTGAAAAGATAATGCAAGATAAGAGAAGCCAAGCGTATGAACCTTGGGTGCTTTTGTTCTACCTTTTGCACTCTCTTCACGATCAGTGCCGTATTCTGTGAAGCTTTTCTCTGCAGGATAAGTACCGTTGTCATTGCCTATTCGATGATACACCAAGTTATGGTGATGGGATAGTGAGCAATTACTCCTCCTTTCTCCGCAAGCCGGTCTCCGCGTTAGCTTCTTTCCCCTAGCCTGCTGGAATGTTATACTGCTAGCAAGTTGTGCTTGCATGGAGCTCAAGGTGTCTTCTCTCACTCTCACCCTCTTTCTCTCTCTAGGGTTTGCTGATTAGGAAGAATGACTAGATGATCCTTTATATAGAGGTCAGCTAAGAGAAGATGAGAGTTCATCGGAAAGAATATCAGCTAGCTGCAAAATACATCGAGAACTAACAAATGGGGCCCTAAGAAATTACGAAACATGCATCCACGTGAAATGTGGGACCTATTTGGACAAGAGGGGTGGCTAGCACAGTCATATTCATTAAATTTTAATTGCTTGGTGATATAAAGGATACCTTACCCTAAAGTCTGAACTGGTTTGTGGAAGGTGGCATATCCCCCACTGCGGATTACAGATCACACAAGAGAGGGTTAATTTTGAAGTGGCAAAAATTTGACGTTAATTTCGTTTCTCTTGATTTAGGACCACCCATTGTGCCTTTTCCTTTTAACCATAAATTCTTTTAAGAAAAAGAACTAATGGAAACATTTATTGTCTGCATTGTTGCAAGTTGTGGGGAAGTTTTGCTTGCTTGTGGCATCAGTGGTACCGGCTTGTACGTACCTATCTCTGCCTTTGTGGCTGAGAGAGGACACTTGATTTATGTGTTAGGGGACGGGGGAGCAGTACAGAGGAGAATTTGTGGCCTATGTGAGCTGCATTTTGATTATCTTAAAATGTATGTCTGAAATTAGGAGTTTATAGCTCCCGAAATTCTCCAACAACAATGAAATTCTCAGTAAAAATGTCATTGGTCGTCTCTCACTGATGCACGTCTCCGCACTTAGAAAAAGGTTGAGAATCAGGAAATGCGGACCGTTACTTGTGTTATTTTCTGTGACTTCGACCGCTAATGCCCAACTAAATGAGATAACTGATATCGATTAACATGTGAAGACACTTACTGGAGAGGCCTTGTATATTTTCTTATCATCTGTTCATATACCAATATGATTTTAGTTTCTTTATTTTTTTTACCAAAATAATTTTAGTTTCTTTAAATGCACACAATTCTTTAGTCTTCGATATTGTCAAGTTGCAATCTTCTTTCTTTTTCTTTTTTTTTGGCGATAAAAAGTTGCAATCTAATACATACCTTTGGTTGTAATTGAGTTAATATTATCTTCAAACATTTAAAATTGATGTAAATAAGCCATTTTGCCATTTAAAAAAAAGGACATAATTTATTCCATGAAGATCAAAAGAGATTAAGGTATTGTTGCTATTAAGTTCCTTTCAGCAATAAAAACAGAACCATTATAGGGACCCATGTGGATTCTAGAGAAAGCCCTCGATTAATTGATTGATAATATGGAATAACTAAACTGAAAACAACATAGCAGAGACAGGAACATGAAGATTGAAGGGGAAGGGGACCCGCTGAGCCCAAATTTGGACATGAAAAGGAAGTTGAGAAATCGTGGGGAGTCTGGACTTTCTAAGTTCTACTAACTTCTTTCTAAGCCCTTGCTTTATGAGAACGACCACAAAAATCCATGGCCCATCAAATTAATGAAGAAAAAAGTTAGTGTGTAATTTTACATGGGGCAGTAAATTCTTGAAACTTCAAATAAGGAAGCAGGGTGGGGACAAAGTCGTGGAACCTTTGGGGTGATCAAACTATGAAGGACGCAACTTGCTGCCCCTCTCCCCACCGCCTACAGTGTTTTTCCTATTTGAATCTCTCTGGCTTTATCTTCTGCCCTTCCTATCATATTCATTATTGCTTCATCAACAAAACCATCGAAGATGCAAGGTGTGGCATAATTAATGGGCTCATCTGAAAAAAGTTTACCGATGACCACTTCGAACAGCCGGAGAGCTTCCGCTCGACCGTCGTAGCAGAAGATGCGCGGGGGGCCGCGGAGGCAATCGGAGGAACTGACTATGGATATCCACGTCTCTTAGCCTTTGATGCCAGGAGGAGGCTAAAAAGAGACGGTCAGGATGCACTTGACTTTTCTGATGACGTGGCGAGACAAAGACCGTCAGATCAATCCAACGTCTTTCATATTGTGATCGGCAGGGCGGCGGATCTAAATCCAAATGCCTTACAAACGAGGCTCATTGCCTGCGATTCCGTGCTTGTGTCATTTGTGTTTTTTTTTTTTTAATACCCATGACTCCTTTTTTTTCCCTCCAAATTTTGCTTTCTTTTTTTTCCAAAACTTTGTTAAGTTATTATTATCATGATAAAAAATCTAGTTCAACATTGTGAAGTGATTTTTTTCTTCAGCTTTTACATAATCCTCCTGTCATACCCGGAATAAAAATAATCCTATGAACATTAAAATGATGAACTATTTTGATATCAAAATCTATTTTTTATTGCGTTTTGAATCTATTATTGAAGTTTTAAGCAGGCAAATTTAGATCTAAAATGCTAATATAATTTCAATAATAATTGTAAAAGATTATAAAATTATTTAAAACTGATTGGAATATGCTTTCGACAATAGAATTTTTAACATTTTAAATTCTAAACAAGAGATTCGAACAGGGTTTTTTTACCAACAACGATAAACAATAAAATTATATACCAAAATGCTACGCTTTTGAAACTATTTACCAATTTACCAATATGCTATACTTAAAATCGTTCTTGGTAATAATGATTTTAAAATTACACACAAGTCGTTCTTGATGTGAATGATTTTAGAAATCGTTTACGCCGAAAACGATTTTACTTTTTTCTGTTCACTCTCTTACATACGAATCTCTACTAATTTTACATGTAAAAATAAAAATCCTTGACAATGTTCCCATGAGGCTACAACGTCTATATTAGATTAAAATTTAAAAATCTGAATTTTTTTAATTTTTTAAATAGAGCTTGATAAAATTTTCTGTTATTTTCTCTTCATTTTATTTTTCTCATACCAAACAATACGTAACCAAAAAAAAATGCTTTGATTGTAAATTTTTAGTTGTAGCAAATAAGTTACAGGACTAAATTATTATTATTATTATTTTGGTTACAGGCATAAAAAGTCCATGCCCAATGCTTGATTTCTCGTCAAACTGAACAAATGGCACACGACAGGCTTTTTTACCAAAATACCACAAAAAGTAAAATTATATACTAATATACTGTACTTTTCAAAGTATTTACTAATATGCTACACTTAAAATCATTCTTTAGGTAAATAATTTTTAAAGTCATTTATCTGCTAAACGATTTCGTATATTGGTAAAAAAGCCAATTAAAATGGTACAAAGAGTATATACCATTTTAAACTCTTATTTTTGCATGTAAAATTAGCAGAGATTTGTATGTGAGAGAATGAACAGGAAAAAGTAAAATCGTTCTTGGCGTGAACGATTTCTGAAATCGTTCTTGGCGTGAACGATTTCTGAAATCGTTCAATGACTTGCGTGTAATTTTAAAATCGTTCTTGCTAAGAACGATTTTAAGTGCAATTTATTGGTAAATAGTTTCAAAAGTATAGCATTTTGGTATATAATTTTACTGTTTATCGTATATTGGTAAAAAAGCTGATTCGAACGATACAACAACAATCATGAAATAAAAAGGGAAAAAAAAAAGGGAAAACTAATTTTAGACCAAAGTACCAGAGTAAACAAGATTTTATCTTTCACCGAAAAGGAAAATAGATTTTATCCGGGATAATAAGTAATCAAGAGGAGGAAAAAAAAGAAGAACTAACTGCCTTCATCTGAAGAAGAGGAGGAGGAGCATCAGAAGCGGCTTTAAAAAGTTACTACCAACTTGCAAGTAGGTATCAGTGATAATCAGAAGCTTCATAGATTAAAGGCATGATAGGAGCATGAAAATCAACAGAGGTCTAAGCCACAAGCTGGAACCTGGAGAAAATAGTGTGGATTGAGAACTACATAAGGTCCAACAGAACAAAACAACATTGAAATAGTATAAAAATTCAAAGTGGGAGAAGAGGTTGCCCTTACCAGAACCCATGGAGAGTACTACCTCTGTAGCTTTTTCTACATCAACTTCCCCGCCTTGAGAAATTTCCATCAGGTCTTTTGGTGGAGCTTGCCCTTCTATCTGGAAACGCGTGTTTGGGATGGTATAGGAAATCAAACGAAACAGTCCAAGATTATGTGTTAAAATCTGCTCGATGATCCAAATCCTTAAAATCTGATTTTGAGGGCAAAAAAAAGGAATCTGGTCTACTCACTTGCAAGCTTCTTCAAGTCTTTGTTATCCCCACAAGTTCATTTAGTTTATCCTTCGTATTGGAAACTGTCGTCCATGAAACAACCTGTGGTCGAGTAACGGAAAAGAATATAAACGGAGATCTTCTCTGCTTGATGCTTTAACAATATCCCGCTCTTCTCTTGTTTGAATCTTGCCAGCATGATAGGAGAGGAGGATGGTATCAGCTACTTGGTTCCCATACTAACGGTAACAAACCCAGAAAACAAATAAATTAGAATGGTATCAACACATATAATGAGCAAAGGATCAATAAAAAAACAGCAACCTCGCTATTGGTTATGAAGCAACAAAACCTTTGCTGTACTGCGAATCCTCGCCCTGCAATTAACATGAGCAGGGGATCATTACACTAACAAATAGAACAAATAAGAATATAGCCACTTTTTCACCACATTCAAATATATCAATGTTATAAGATAAGCAACACTAAACAAGTTTTTGACCATGGAACACAATACAGATACATGTCTCATAAATGGATAGCTAAAGACAGTTCACCATTATGGATGCAAAACCAATCATTTTAGAGTGATAGTTGACCCAGTCCTAAGAATGCAGGAAAAGAGTCTTTATATGGGAAAATATTTTCCCAAGTTCCAAATACAACTAGAACAGTGATTACGATTGAAATATAACTGCATTACTGCCAGACTCGTCAATACAAAAATAGATCTTTAGGACAGTCGGGGGGGCAGAAAATAACACAAATTGAACCAAGGAAACATTATTTGACATCCAGAGAGCATGATGGTGAATATCCTTAAAACCTCTGGAAGGAGGATTACAGGAAACATAAATATATTTAATGTACAAGAAAAAAGTGGCATAGGATGTTTGCCTTAACAATACCTTCATCCCTATATTCGAAACATCACAAGAGAATTTAACCAAAAAAAAAAAAATTGCATAGCAAAACGAACGCACTTTCTTACATCAAGTGGCCAACCTCTGAAGACAAAGCTCATTCTTCATCAAGCAGCCAAGGGAAGAGCATATGAAACCTTTATTTTCCAGATGACGAGCTGAGAATCAAGCATAATAACAGCAGCATCAACCATAAAACTCAAAGTAACAAGATCCAATGTTTTACAATTTCATGCTAGTTCTAAGCTATGTAGATGGAAGCAAACCTTGATCAATGTTGTACATGTAATTATAAGTGATCACATGTAATTATCTCTCTTCTAGGGGTATGATCACGCAGTTCAAAAGCGGTAGTAGCTTTTTTTCTGGCATTAACCGTTTCCAAGCGTATTATAAGTGATCTTATCTGGTGCAATTCCACTTGCTATCATCTCATTTACAAGCTTGTGGGCTTCCTTCATATTGCCCAATTTAGAATACCCATCAATCATAATAGTGTAGGTAATTTTATTGGGTTTTATATTATTTGAAGACATTTCCTGTACGATGCCCTCCACATTATCCATTTGGCCTAACTTACAGTAACCGCCAATCAGAGCAGTATAACAAACAACATTGGGCGATAAGCCATCATCTCTCATTTTTTCAAATATATCTTTTGCTTCATCGATGCGGCCAATGTTGCACAATCCATGTATTAGAGAAGAATATGTGGCACAAGTTGGTGGGATACCCCTACTTTTCATGGCCTCACAAAGTTCAAAGGCTTCTGTTACATTTCCAATTCGACAATAGGCGGCAATAAGTATGTTATAAATAACAGGACTTAGCTCTACTTTCTCATTAACCAACCCATTGAAAAAGTTTACACCATCTTCAATCCTTTCAGCCCTACAATATCCTTCTATAATAGATGCATATGTATAGACATTTGGAACCAAGCCATTTTCTTTACTTTCATGCAAAAGCTTGTTAATTTCATCCATTTTACCAATGTCGCATAAAGCCTTCACAATGTAATTGTAAGTTTGCATATCTGGCAGGATTCTCTGCGTAACCATCTCTTCCTTAAGCTTGAAAGCATACTCAATTCCACCTCCTTTGCAAAAGCCTTGAATGAGTGTGTTGTATGATATCCTATCCAACACCAAACCCTTCTCTAGCATTTTTTTGAGCACTGTGATAACCTCCTGCATATCACCTTGTTCACAAAGTCCATGAAGGAGAGCATTTGAGGTAACAGTATTGGCTGCAAAACTTTTCTCAGCAAGGCTAAACCAAAGTCCGATTGCCTCTGAATGTTTTTGACTCTTACAGAGACCACGGACCAATGAAGTAAGGATGCTATCGCTGGGCTTAATGTTCCTTAACAACAACTCTTTAACAAACCGTAGTGCTGAGTCAGGCCTTGAATTGTTGCATAACCAGTAAATTACATAAGAACATGCATCCTGATTAACAGATGACCCACTAAGGAAAATATTATCTAATGCTTGTTCAGCTTGTTCCATTTGATTACACCTGCAGAAACCTTGTAAAAGAGTATTAGAAGTTACAGAATTGGGTGTTACACCCTTAGATAACATGTCATCCCTGATCCTTAGTGCCTCGCTCATATTTCCCTTCCTGCAGAACCCATCGATCAGTGTATTGTAAACAACTACATTGGGCACAAACCCGCTGTTCAACATTTCTACCAAAATGCAATTTGCTTCGTCAAATTTTTCCAACTTCATCATAGCATTAATAAGCAAGCTATATGTTATGAGACTTGGATCTACTTTACTTCTTACCATCTTTTCTTTAAATTGGAATGCTTCCTTTAATCTTCCACTCTTGCAGAGCCCATCAATCATATTATTGTAGGTGACAACATTTGGCGAAATACCAATCTCCTCCATTTTCAAGAACAAATTAATTGCATCTTCAATCCTCCGTCCCTTGAAAAATGCATTGATTGCAGTAGTAAAAGTGTAAACATCCGGAGAAAAATCTTTGCAAATAACTTCAAACACTTTGTAACTCATATCAAGTTCATTAGCCTTCACTAAGGAGGTTAACAAGAAATTACATGTCTTCCGAGAGGGAAAGATACACTTCCTCGCAAACGCGTAAAAGATATCAATAGCAAAACCCAAACCCAATTTCTTAAATTGGGTACAGGAGATATGAAGCAACAAATCCAATTCACCATGTCTCCGTTCAGTAACTGCATTAAGTTCCAACATAGAAGCAGCTATATCAAGGTGCCTGTTCTCACGGTTTTTAAACAGAGTGGGCAAGTTTCCATCAAGCAAACGGATCAAAAGCAATCTAGCGGGCGGTAAATAATTGGAAGCTAGAAGCAAACGAACCAAAAGGCAATACGACCGAACCGTGAAATGAAAATTAAAAGAATCGGAAGCAAAATGAAAGAAATGAAGAGTCGTTTTGAGGTTCACATTTGAATGAATAGAAAAGAATAGTTGATCAAAATCATGAGGCGACAAATGGTGTATCAATTCTTTACACTTTGAAGAATCTAGAACTCTGCTAGAGAGAATAGAAGGTACCATGTCAAGAAAAGCCTGATTAGAAGACTGTGGTTGCTGTTGGGGCTGTAAGGGCGGCGGCGGCTTAGGAGGAGAAGGAGGGTCAAGGTCATGAAGGTGATGATGGCGTAGCACTGGGGAAGTGACCCAGTTGAAGGGGCGTATGAATGGTAAGAAAATTGGAGAAGGCTTACTGTTTGACAGCCTCTTCAAATCCATCGCACAATGCATGGATTGGGGATCGTGAACAATAGAACAGAGTATTTTACAGAGGAGGAGGAGGAGAAGCCATGATTAGAGAGGTTTTAGAGAGAGGACGAGAAAGAGCCACGCCTGCAAATGAGAGTGAGATCGAGGAAGCTGCAAGATGTGAAGAGGAAGAGATACGTTGATGGCTTATTTCCCTCAGGTTTTGAAGCCGAGCTGTCTGCAGGCGAAAGATGGGAGGGACTGAAGAAGACATGCTCAGGGCGACCGGGGGAGCAATGGGCTTCTTGCGCTGGGGCGGTCTCTCAATGGCCCAATATTGACCCATGATTTCTTTTAAATTGGGCTCTCATAGTTTATTGGGTCAAAAAATATTTATCCTTTATCAACAATAACAGTACGTTTGGGCTTAAAAAATATGGACATCTAAAATAATTTAAGGCTGTTTGGTTTTCTATTTTCAAAGTAGTTTTTTTTTTGTTTGAAAAAAAATTTAAGAAAAACATGATTTTTTTTAGCTGATAAAAAAAAACATGATTGAAAATATGTTTTCGGCTCTATGATTTAAAAAATAAAAAAATTAATTTTTTTAGAAATGAAAATTTCTGAAAAATTTTTTGGATGTTTTGTTATTGTTTGTTCTACAAAATTTGAGAAAAGACGGAAAATATTTCATTTTTCTTCATTACGAACATGCTAATAAAGTAAATTATTCTTTTTATTATTGGTTTCATCATTTTAGATATATTTTTCTAAATAATGATTTTTAAAACCCTATTAAAAAATATGGGTAACATGGAGTCGTCTGAAATACATGGAAAAATCAAAGTATCAACCACAAGTCGAACAAAATTTAAGAACACGAACACGCAGGAAAGGGGTGATTCCGCCTTATATATGCTTGCCAGCTCGTAAATTTTTTTTTTTTTTGGCTCGAGATGAAGCTAAAGCTTAATATAAAATTTTTTAATTTTTATTTTAGTTCTAAATATAAGATTTTAATTCATTTTATCTTTCATATTTATCTATGTTTTTAAGATAATTTTTGTAATAATAATAATTCTAACCAGTACACTTAATTAGTAAGAATATTTTAGTAAAAATAACACATATTTAATCTATTCAAATTAGTCAGCTAGTTCTTATATTAAAGAGTGGAGGTAATAGTATGCTCCTTAATATAAGACTTAACTAACTAGTTTGGGGATTTTATTTTTTTTTTTTTTGGCTTGAAGGGACTTTGAAGAGTTAAATAAACTACTTTAAATATTTATATTCATTATTTTTCTTTAAACTAATCTACCTGGGTTATAAATTAATATACAATCTAATAATGTACATAAATATTTCAATGAGATCATATAACATATGTTATAATTAAGTCATTATTCAGTTTTTTTAATTTTCTCAAATTAATTAACTGTATCTTATATTAAGAACCAGTGCTATTATATATACAGTGGGGGATAGAATCAATGCATGCATGTGGCCTCTCTCTATATGATCTCTTAATTACTTAATTAATTAATTATGAATTAAGAACCCACTATTACAAGAAGCCTGATTAATTCGACAATATTTGGCTGCTTCAATATCGTGCTTCACCAAAGCACATGGTTTTGCTTCAATTCGTCTTTCTTTATTTTGTGTCTGCTTTCATTGTTGTTAATTCAGGGGCTCTGCATTTCTGCCGTGGATCTCACCCACATGCCTTAACTCAGATTAGTCTAATCCCATTCTTTTTCTATTTTTAATATAAAAATTACTTAACCAAGTAAAATAAATTATAAAATAAAATAAAATAGTTATTGTTATTAAAAACATGACCCGATATATCAGTTAATAAATTAGTTTGAAAAAAATTGATAAATATGATTGATGAAAATGAACCAATTTTTTATATTTAAAATCAAATTCAACCTCTAATTATCTTTTATATTAAAAATTGGAGGAAGTATTTATTTAGATATTATATCTAACAATCATGGTTGATAATTACATCATGATTGATTGATCGCTTAATTAATTAATCAAACAACTGCACCCAACATTGGTTTTGGCTATATTCGATTATGTGACGATTACCAGTTTTCAAAAACTGGCGGTGCATATACATGCCGCTGCAAATAATTACAACTATATTGGTATTATTATTATTATTAGCTGTGGCCATTTATTTATATTTATTTTCCTTGGCCCTCTAGGAACTACAGTGACTGATAAAGACATATATGTATATATATATATATTACTACCTCCTATTCTTAATATAAGACCTTATTTGATTTTTATTTTTATCCTTTTTTTTTCAAAATAGTCCTTCTAATAATTGTAGTTCTAACCAATAAACTTAATCAACAAAGATATTTTAGGAAAGACAATACCTATTTATTATAAATAACTGATTTAACTTATTTTCTTAATCTATTTGAATTAGTCAACTAGTTCTTATATTTAGGACCAGACGTAGTATTATATATGATATTGACATGACTCATACACGTACGTTGAAGATGAGACTTAAAAGATGGACAAGATGATATAATTAATTAAAATTCAAGTGGGGAGTAAAGTGTGGTGTGAAAAAATTGTGTGACATAAATATATAATTTAGTTAGGTATATCATAAAATATGTATGCATGCATGGAAGAAATAGCGCTTGAGGCTCTTGTCGCAAGTTGATGTACTAGTAGCTATCTCTGTGCTGGCTTTTGATTTGCAAAATCAGCTGCATGGCTTATTAGTAATGAACAAAAAACCAGACTTTATTGACCGGTTCAAACCAAAAATCGGTGAACCGGACCACTGGTTCATCAACAAAACCGGTGGGAGATCAAACCAGAGTAAACCAAAATAAACCGGTGTAATCCGGCATCAAACCGGGAAAACCTCTGGTTGGATTGAGTTGTTCGGGTCACTTTAAAAAAAATTGCTCAAGAAAAAAACCTGATGCAAAAATGAAAAAATTAACACAAAAAGAAAGACAGGAGAGGAGGAAGACTAAGGCTAAAAGAAGGAGAGCAATACCAGTCAGATCTGAAGGAAGAAGGAATGAAGGCAAGAAAGAGAAAGGAGGACAATGGCTGAGAGGGAGAGATAGGGAGGAGAGGAGCTGGCAATCATTTTTTGAAACCAGAGAGCAGAGCTTGTTATTGGCTTTTTGAAACACAGAAGAAGAGAAAGAAGAAGAAGGAAAAACTACTACCTACGAAAGCCGTAGAAATCTCCACAGAAGGAGAGAGGTGGAAGAAGAAAGAGACAAATGAATTTGAAAAAGAAAGAGACGGAAGAAGGATTCACAAAAAGAGAAGGGGGTGGAAGAAGAAAAGATAACTCAACTTACAAAAAGAAAAGAAAGAGACGAATGAAGAGAGCTGTGTGCCTTGGAAGTTTAAAAGATGAGAGACTTTGCAGACTTGTCATCATAAATGTTTCTCTTATGTGTTTCGTTTTTCAAAGACTTATATTATTATATATAAATACATATTATATAATTACATGATTAATAAAATAAGATGAAAGTCCTGTCAAATTTTGTAACTTCTTTTATTTTTTGAGAGTGATATTATTTATAAATTTTATTTTATTTTAATATTTTAAATAAAATTATATTATTTTAATATGATCGGTTTAACCCCAACCCAACCCTGGTTCAACTAGTAACCCTTAACCTACTATCTTAACCGGTTTAATTCCCGATCCGGTTTTTTTTTCCTTGTTTATTAGCTTTCATGGTATAGTCACTAGCTACTTTTAATCTTCCTTGGATATTTAATATTAGCATAAGATTTTGTTTGTAGAATCAAAACAGTAATTATTAGATAACTGATTTATAGATATTACAAAGATTAGTTAAATCAGTTATTTAGAATAAATGGATGCTAATTTTACTAAAATAATCATTTTAACCATTTGCATGTGCAATTACTCTTTTATAGAAAACCTTTCTTAGTGTGTGCAATTTATAAAGAAAAGTTTAAGAAAAATTTTATAAATTTAAAAAATAAAATGGATTGAAATCTTACATTCATAATTAAAATAAATCTTTGGCAAAAGTGTGTATTTGATTATGTTTTAAGCCTTCTAATCCTAACATTTTTAGGGCCTGTTTGGATTATCACCGTTAACAGTAATTTATTTCAATTGATTTTTACAAACTAAAATTGAGGTGAAAATTGATTAGTGTAATGTGAATTATGTTGTGATAGAATTTAATTAAAAAAGTCAGTTTTTTTAATTAAAACTTGCTATAGTATGTTTCCATTGCTTACAATATATCTAGTTTTTTTATAATCAAGATAAAAAATGATATTGATAAGAAAAAGAGATTACACATATATTACCTACAAAAAAAGGACATAGCAGGGGTTTCCAAGCATAGTTGGTCAAATGCACCTTCTTAATGAAATATTTTACAGCCTGTTTGAACTAATTTATAAATAATTTTTTAATTATGATTTATGAAATATAAAATAAGCATATGAAAAAAATATATTTTAATTTACATAAAATATATTTATATACAATTTTAATGGTGATGCCAACCACAGTACATCAATGCGATATCATTGCATTGTATTTATTTGGCTGCACACACACACATATAATGTTCACCTTTACAGACATACAGTATTATTGCAAAACATGACCTTCAAAAGTTTGAAGTGGCGAATAAAGTCATCAATCCAAACAACCTTTATCATATCCCATCCACTTAACAATTAAATATTAATTGACACAATATTAAATATTACCCGTTCGATTTTTAATATAGGATCTAATTGTTAAATTAACTTAATTCTAAATACAAAACTTATTTTTTATATTTATCAATTTTTTCTAAATTACCCATATAGATATTTCCTCAACCATAATCAAATAAATGACGGAGGGAAGATATTAAGAAAAATGATTATAGTGTTTTAAGAAAAACATGTTATATTTTTTATAATTAACTAACTTATCTAACTTTCTTAATCTAATTTTAGTTAAATAAGTTTTATATTAAAAATCATTAGTTAAATAAGTTTTATATTAAAAATTGTAAGAGAAATAAAAAAGTCAAAATCAATTATGTACAACTAAAAAGTCTTCTTTTAGTGGGAAAAAACATACAATAATAATATATAATTCAGGTGCAAACAGTAAGAAGTACATGTTTGTTTCTTTTTAGTCTAATGGTAAGTCAAATTAGGGGTGCCCGCCAGTGCCTGCCACTATGAGATAGGTGCCAATTATTTATTTAACTGCCTGAATTAGAACGTTGTCGTCGTCATGACGACTTGACGAGGCCCCGCGCTTCGCCCACTCAAATATCACTTTTTTTTTGAAAAAAAAAAATTCCACTCCTGTCGCTGCTGCATAGTCTAACTTCATGCATATTATTATTGAAGCTGCTGGAGTCTTAATCATATATTTTTAATATGCTTAAGATAAGACTTAATTAACTAATTTAAAAAAATTAAGAAAAATAAAAAATAATTTAGTTATGACATATGTTATATAATTTTTTTAAAATATTTGTATGTATTATACTACCTCCGATCCTAATTATAAGAGTCCGTTGACTAACTTGAGGAGATTAGGGAAATAAGTTGAGTTAGTTATTTGTACTAGACAGGTGTTGTTTTTCCTAAAATATTCTTACTAATAAAGTGTATTGGTTAGAACTACAATTATTAGAAGGACTACCTTAGAAAAAATGTATAAATATGAGAAAAAAAGTGAATTGAAGTCTTATATTTAGAACCAAAATAAAAGTTAAACAAGGTCTTATATTAAGGACCGGAGGTAGTATTATATTATATATCAATTTATAAGTCTGATAAATTTGTTTGAAGAAAATGATAAATATAATACTTTAAAGTAATTTATTTAAGGGTTAACGTGCATCTAACAACCTGAAATATTTTTTTGAGGTGTATTTAGTACCATAAAATATTTTGTTGTGCATCAAGTATGCTGAAATATTTTTTTAACTGCGTCCACCATTCTGAAATATATTTTTTTTTGGTGCTGAATGCATCAAAAAATATTTTTAGGTGTTAGACGCATCTAAAAATTACTTTAAGGTACTGATGCCTTAAAAAAAAAAAACTAGTACTTCACGGTATTAGGCACATTCAAAAAAAATACTTCAAAATACTGAATACATCACAAAATATTTTAGGGTGCTCAATGCAACCAAGAAAATATTTCAAGCTGGTTGCACCTTAATCTTTTATTTAATTTTTTTAATAATTTTTAAATTAGTCAACTACATTTTATAATAAGGACTCAAATATTTTTTTTTGTTTAAAATTTGATGCATTATTTTTCCTTAAGATGCAATTCATAATTTTAGATAAAATAAATTTTAAAATAAGTTTGATTTGTTCCAATTTTATCGGATGTCCCCAGAACATTTTTAAAAATATATTTAATAACTCAACTGTTTCTTATTAACCCCGGTGAAATAGATTATACGTGGGATATAGTAACAATTACGCGAGGAAATATTTTTTTTTTAAGACGCCAGTGTTCATCTGCATGACATCTATCCTTGAGGAAAAATATTTTTCATGTTAGTTATTAGTTAATAGAAATAAAATTGATACTGATTTGTATTTCACAACATTGAAAATAAAAAAAACATATTAAAGTGTATTTTTTTACCAGAAACATATTAAAATGTAATTAAAACAACATACCGTTATAAGTAAAGATCAGCGGTAGATATGCTTTGAAAGCTTCGTGGCTTCACATGTCGTCCACATGAACCTTTGATCACAGTTATTGGTGCTGCCCACATTCTTTTTATTTTTATTTTTTCCTTTAGCACTAATTATTAACTATTTATAAAATATTTCAGAAAATAAAAATATTATATTTGTAGGAAGCATTAGGAATTATTTTCCCTCTCTTAGGGGGATTGGGGAAAAAGAATTTAAATAGTTAACATATGTATCATTGCCAAATAACATACCTAAAATGAATATACTTGTTCCTACAAACAAGTATAATTATTGATTATTGATATAAAAATTGAGGATACCGTAGGAAAAAAAATTGACGATAGTGGTTCAGTTAAGGTTTTCTGAGATGCATTTTACACAAATGATTTCCTTAATAAAACATTACTACCTCTAATGTTAATTATAAGGACCTCCTTTATAATCTATAAATGAAGTATCATAATTAGGACCAGAGATAGTATTATGGAGTCCAATTTTAAGTCACAATGACTAAATTAAATACTACCTCTCGTCCTTAACATAAAACTAATTGACTAATTTGAATAGATTAAAAAAAAAGATTAAGTTAGTTATTTGTAATATATACTCTTTTAGTCCTTAATATAATACCTATGTAATTAATTTGATTAAATTAAAGAAGTTAGGTAAGTTAGTTTATTATAAGAAAAGTGACATATTTTTCCTAAAACATTATAACCATATTTTTTAATACCATTTCTCCCTCTTCTACTTGATTATGGTTGAAGGAGTATTCATAGGGATAATTTAGAGAAAATTGATAAATATGAGAAATGAGTCTTATATTTAGGACCAAAACTAACTTAAGAATTGAGTCCTATATTAAGACCAGAGGAGTAAATTGTGTATTTTCTAAAATATCCTTGTTAATCAAATGTATTGGCTAGAACTACAATTATCAGAAGGACTATCTTGAGAAAAAATGAATAAATATGATAGAAAAAATGGATTGGAGTTTTATATTTAAAACCAAAGTAAAAGTCAAATGAGCTTTTATATTAAGGATCGGAAATAGTACTACCTCCGGTCCTTAATATAAGACCCTGTTTGACTTTTATTTTGATCTTAAATATAAGACCCCAATCCATTTTGTTTCTTATATTTATACATTTTTTCTAAAGTAGTCCTTCTAATAATAAGAGTTCTAGTCAATATACTTGATTAATAAAGATATTTTAGAAAAGACAACACCTATTTAGGACAAATAACTAACTCAACTTACTTCTTTAATCTCCTAAAATTAGTTAACTGGCTCTTATAATTAGGACTGGAGGTAGTATAATAACATGATAATTACGTTGATTATATTAACTTTATGTACACCGGAAAAAATGTTTACTTTTAATTTTTTTCTTTAAAGTATTATTTGTCCTCCTCTTCTTTCCTCAAGCATAGTTGCTAAAAGATTAACGTGAACAATCTTTTAATTACAACAATATTTTCATTAGTTTTATCACTAACAATATTAATAATTTCTTGGCAAAAAAATCAATAATTTCGTCTTCGTCACTTAATATTTGAAAAAAAGTACTCGTAAAAAAATATTTTTTAAGTGTTTGAGATTCTCAATCTCATCTATATTAATTTCACAGTCTTATAATTTATCAATCACATTGTCCCATTCAAATCCCTCTATGCTTCAATAAGTTTTATATAATATATATATATATATGTATAAAATGGGTGACCAACAAAGATTCAAATTATCACTGGAATATATGTCCAGGTTTAGCATTTGACAATATTTTAAACATGATTACATTCTAATATAAAGATAACTGTGCCTAGAAAAAAAGATTCTCTTTATAAACAATATCAGTTGTTTATTAGTTATACGCACACAAAGAAATATAATACCTTCATACATTTATTCATTGAACCTGATGCAATTATTATTTTTTATTTATTGGAGAAACCCTTAATTGTGTAAACTCGGGATCACAGTCTCTGTTACTATCTCCAGTTCTTAATATAAATTTTATTTGATTTTTATTTTGATCATAAATATAAAACTTCAATCCACTTTGTCTCTCATATTTATCTATTTTTTAAGATAGTCCTTCTAATAATGATAGTTCTAGTCAATAAATTTGATTGGTAAAGATATTTTGGAAAATACAATAAATTTATTACAAATACTAATTTAATTTTTTTTAATCAATTCAATTTAATCAACTAACTTTTATATTTAGGAGCGGTGCAGTATTTTTTTTTAATTTATTTTGCATTGGATTCTTTTTTTTTTTTTTTTTTATAGAGGAGATCATTGCTTGGATCTGTATCTGCGCCAAATTAAATTCTAAGCCAATAGAAAATTTTTTTTATTTGAATTCTCTTAGCTTTTTTTTTTTTCAAAAAAAATTGCTCAGATAAGTGAATGTTACTGCAATTGCATGAAATAGACATCTTTGAATAGTTTTGTAGTCTTAGTGATATAAAAGCTCTCATATGAATAAACAGTTCAGGTTTGATTCATTTATAATCTCAGCATGTTAGTGGTTGCTCTTCTAATTAAAAAAAAAAAAAAACTATCTCCAGTCCTAAATATAAAATAGTTGACTGATTTGAGTAGATTAAGAAAATAAGTTAAGTTAGCTATTTATAATAAATAGGCGTTATCTTTCTTAAAATATCATTGCTAATTAATTAGCTAGAATTACCATTATTAAAATGATTATATTGAAAAAAATGAATAAATATGAGAGATAAAATGGATTGAGGTTTTATATTTAGGACCAAAATAAAAGTCAAATGAGATTTTATATTAAGGATTAGAGATTTGAGTATGATTAAAGAAGTGAGGAGTCATTTACTGGTAAAACTCTCAATTTATTTATTTTTTCACGTTTACTTGGCCACAAATAGTCTTAAAAGAAAAAGCAAACTGTATTTGATGTTGCTATGATATTAGGTTTTTGTTCCTTTTTTTTTTGGGGGCAAAGTTTTGCGTAAAAATATGCGAATAATAGTAATAATTAAAAATTACTATGAATTGACCATGGAGAGTAATATGCAAATTTTACATGTTTTGACTTTTGGCTAAAGATTCGTATGGATGATTTTTCTTTTGACAATCAACACCGCCCAAATAATCGTTAAGATAAGAGCACAACAATAAATTAAAAAAATTGAAAATAAAAAGAAAAAAAGAAAGAAAGAAGAATTGAATTGGTTAATTAGATGGAGACACCCCATTTCTGATGACTGATGCAAGCCATACGTAGAGGAAGGAAGGAAGGAAACAAATGAACTAGAGCTATGAAACAGAATCGGCAGTTTTTTTTTTAAAAAAAAATAAAAAAAGATTCGAGAGGGAGACGGTGAAATGTGAAGGCAGCTGAAACTGAAAGTGGGACACACTCGGAGGTGAGAGGTGGAAAGAGACGCCATCGTAGATTTGTAGTTTCCTTCCATAATCCTTTATAAATGAGGCCACGTAGAGACGCTGATCGACGCAGATTCACCTCTTCGTCGTCCTCCTCCTCCTCCTCCTCGCCGCCGTATCCGCCGCGAGCGGTCCGATTCCGTCGCCTGTTTTTGAAACTCTGTCTGGCCATGGCCGGTCAATCTCGCAAGTGGATGTTGTTAGTGGCCACCATATGGATTCAGGCCTTCACCGGCACCAATTTCAATTTCGCGGCATACTCCTCCTTGCTGAAATCCTCCCTCAATATCTCCCAGGTCCAGCTCAACTACCTCGCCACCGCCAGCGACATGGGCAAGGTCTTCGGCTGGTCCTCCGGTCTCGCCCTCTTGCATTTCCCGCTCTCCGTAGTCATGTTCATGGCCGCCTTCATGGGCTTCTTCGGTTATGGCCTCCAATGGCTTCTCCTTCGCAATCTCATTACCCTGCCGTATTCTCTGGTACTTATATCTATCCTCTTAATTAATCTTCTCAACCTTTCTATTTTTGTGCTCTTAAATCTTTCTTCTTCGTAACTTTGGCTGCACAAAGAAGTTCTAGGAAACTTGATTCGTAAATCACAATCATGATTATTTATGTTTACAAGAAGGTGCTTTCTGCGTCTCAGTTTCTTACTGATTAATTTCAACTTCATTGGGTAATTTAAAGTACGTGAGTTTTCAAGAAATTTTAAGCCACCCTGGCACCTGGTCGGTTGCTTCTTCCATTTCTGCCTGAACAAAAGCGAAAACTGTTTCAGATTACTTGGTATTGATTCTATATTGCTATCTGGATTGTTGAGGAGAATAATAAATGACAGAGCTATATTGGTTATGGTCTTCGATGGTGGCGAGCCATAAGCGCAGCGAAAGGTAGACCCCATAAGCTGCGCTTCTACGGTTGACGCCTGATCAGGCAAATGCCCCCGATTTTGCTGCTCTCTTTTTGACCCATAAAAAATAAATATTATTCTTTTAGTAATATATATTTTTTGGTGATAGTAATAATATTTTTAATTATAAGATCTCGTTTACTTATTATAAATGAGGTTTTGTAATTGTAATTAGGATGGGGTAGTATATTACTATATTATTGTTGTGTTGACTTCTTCAAATCGTAAATCAGTAATGGAGAACAGGACCAAACATGGATGATGCAGTTTTCCAGGTACACTACTCATTTTCGAACTGTATTTAGTGGTGTTCTTAAAAAAAATTATTATTTTTCTAAACAGAAGAGATAAATCTTGAGTGGTGGCCCCAGCTCCCATGGAATTTAGCCCAGTTTTAGGATATTTCTTACGTATAATTTTGGACTCAATTGTAGCACACTACGTCTTTGTTTTACGACCCTCGATCATTTCTTGACTTTTTCTGTTTAAAAATCCACGGTCCTCACTGTTTTAGCGGTCCGACGTAAGGGGAAAAAAGGGTTGAAATGAATAAAACTAGGCAGTGAGTTAATTAATTTGTTTTATAAGCGAGTTAATCAATTAAACGTACAGAAGATTTTTTTTTTTTAATTAAAGGGGTAGTAATAACGGCACGAGATTATAAGTGAGATTTGCCGCCAAGCTACAAAGCTAAAGCAAGACTTCAAACTCACTTCCAGCTTATTAACTTGTAAAGTTTAAAATACTTGATTCGATGGCAAAAACAAAACTTGATTCAATTTGATGATATAATATACTTTTTTTGCCAACTATATAATATATATATATATATATATATATATAAAGTATCCCCTTTTATATTATGCAGCAGAATTTCATATAGATGCGTAACGGACACATGAGATTTTGTTTGTAAGGTGATAATTATCTCGATTTCGTCCTTTATTATCTGTGTTCTGTGGTATTGTTTTAACAGGAAATGCTTTCGTATTCTAATTTTGGGGTCCCAGTAAAAATAGATTCGCCGCGAGTCTTCTTTCAAACTATGTTCGCTACAACGCACAATATCTGTCACTTTCTCTGTTTGTCACAAACTCACAATTGAAATGATATTTCTGTTTTAAACTGATACTTTTTATTTTTATTTTTTGGTGGGTGATACTTTTTAAATTTACGAGTGAAAATACGATTGCAACCCCGCCGTTAGAGCCATTGATGGATGATACCAAGTATGGGGGTCTTAATAGACTCGGATCCCTATATTTTTTACATTATTAAGCTGAAAGATACATTTTCAGAAATATATAAATAAATTTCTCCAAAGGGCATGTTCTGCTGCTTTGGGAGATCCAGTTGAAAACACCGAAGAAAATTAATCTGGTGCATTTGGAATCTGTCTCCTATATGAGAGCTTCAATTGCATGTGATGGTTGATTATGCTCTATCCACCATACTATGATCTGTGTTTTGGTGCCTAGCATGTGATCAGCTGATGTATTGTACTTTGCATCTTTCAGTTTGCTGTCAATACCCTTCTACCTATACTGAAAAGCTCTTCCGTCTGATGATTAATTAGCTACATTTCTTTTAAGTGGTTGCGATAAAATAATTCTCAAATTGGATTCACAGGAAAGAACCCATAATTGAAGGAATTTGTCCTTATTCCTCTGTGGTTTAAAAGTGTTTTTTATTAGATGGTGATTAGATCTGTAACTAGCGGCTAATTATCTCTCAATAATTAACTCCCATTGAATTGTAATATGTACGAGAAAACTTTATCATAGCCGTTCATCAGATTAACAAACTTTCAATTTGCATATGGCAGGTGTTTCTTCTGTGTTTGTTATCCGGCTGTAGCATCTGCTGGTTCAACACAGTATGCTTTGTTCTCTGCATTAGGAATTTCCCAGCGAATCGATCACTTGCATTATCACTCACCGTGAGTTTCAATGGAGTTAGTGCAGCACTCTACACGCTTGCTGCAAATTCCATAAATCCCTCGTCCAGTGAATTGTATCTGCTCTTGAATGCCCTTGTTCCTCTTATCACATCCTTTGTGGCATTAATCCCAATTCTTCGCCAGCCAGCTTTAGACAATCTTCCTCCGGATGCAGTTCACCGGGACTCATTGATCTTTCTGATATTGAACTTCTTAGCAATTTTCACTGGCCTCTATCTTCTTCTCTTTGGCTCATCTGTCTCTGATGCAACTATCGCACGTCGCTACTTCGCAGGAGCTATATTTCTCCTCGTCTTCCCATTATGTATTCCCGGTACTGTCTATGCTCGAGACTGGTTCCGCCATGCCATCCATTCTAGGTTTCGGATGGAAGGCTCAGGCTTCATACTTGTTCATGTTGATGATCTTGAGCTTCACAAAGAACTCCTACCAGTCCAATAGCATTCATAGTCTCAACAATGATGACTCTGAAAGTCTGTTGTGCGATAATGGATCCATGCATGGAAGTCTTACTGCAAAAGATAGTGATGGGTGTTGTGAGAGGATGATTGACAGGGATCAGTTGACAGTGCTAGGTGAAGAGCACCCAGCTTCAGTGGTTGTACGTAGGTTGGACTTTTGGCTTTATTATTGCATACTTCTGTGGAGGAACCATTGGTCTTGTCTACAGCAATAATATGGGACAGATTGCCCAATCTTTGGGCCTGACTTCAGATATATCTACCCTTGTCACTCTTTATTCATCATTCTCCTTCTTTGGCCGCTTGCTTTCAGCTGGACCAGACTATAGTCGTAGGTAAGGATTCTTATCAATCTATGATAATTTCTTTTTTAATGTGTCTTGACTTCAAGCAAGTCTTTAGCAATTCTAACTACTGGTATTTTCTTTGCATTGCAGTAAATTTTACTTTGCAAGGACAGGGTGGCTAACTATTGGGCTTATACCAACCCCGTTGCGTTTTTCTTGCTTGCCGCATCAGACAGTGCTGTAGCACTTAAAACAGGAACAGCACTGATTGGGTTGAGTTCTGGGTTCATTTTTGCAGCAGCCGTGTCAGTTACTTCTGAGCTATTTGGGCCGAATAGTGTGAGCGTCAACCACAATATCCTCATAACAAATATCCCAATTGGATCTCTTCTCTATGGTTTCCTTGCCGCAGTTGTTTATGATGCCAATGCACATCATCCAACAAACTCAACAGTATCTGACATAGCAGTGTGCATGGGAAGGCAGTGTTATTTCTGGACATTTGTGTGGTGGGCATGTATATCTATCATCGGACTAGCTTCTAGTGTGTTACTATTCATGAGAACCAAGCATGCATATGATACTTTTGAAAACAAACGTATCTCAACACAACCAATTGTGTTTTAAGTTTGTGGTTCTGAATTAAGATACATAAAGATCATGAGGTGATTTACTTTGGCTTCATTTGGACATATGCAGAAGCTAGGAGTTGTACAGGGTTTTCTTGATTTTAGATATGTATACAAAGCCAAAGAGGCAGAGATAAATCAGGGTTGAGTGTAGAGGAGATTTAGATTCAGTAGCAAAAAGGAGCAGGATTACAGATTAGATGCATGAGGATTGAGGAAATATTCATTAATTTCTAGTGACATCTGGAGCTTCACGAAGGTTAATCCTTTTTGTAGGCGTGATTTGGACTTTCCGACTGAGTTTTGTAGATTATTTCTCTTTGGACATGGTTTTATCTGTGCTCTTATAATTCAGCTGGGGGAGGCAAAAGCAAGGGCTCCGAGTGCTCAACAGCTCAAGGCTCTTGGGCGGGGCTGCTCTGCCCGGGTGACTTCTGATCAGTTCTGTACTTTACGATGCCTGTCATTTGAAATGTAGCGGTAGTTGCCAAACCTTTCCCTTTGTTTCTTTTTCTCTCAGGAAAGAAAATTTATCATTGATAATTATTTATTTTATTTTTAATATGATAACCCTTAGCATTTTTGGGAGATACAATAGACAAATTCCGTATGACTAGTAATATTAAATGACAGTCCAACACTTCTTTTGTTGTCATTTCTCAATTCTGTTAGTAACAATTCATCGGTCATCATTGCTCTGCTAGTCTGGACACAGACTCACCGATGAAACATTAGCAGAATGTGAATGATTTGTGAGCTCTGAATTTGATCACATTCGTTGGGTCCATGTCCTGTGGCGTGGTTTTTATTTAGTCATCATCAATTGGTACGGTTTAAGCAAGAAATACGCTCACAGCAGCATACTCTCCATGTAATATAGATGTACGCACAAATCTGCCCTCTCCTATGATCACGCTTACAATCTTCTGGATGTGATATATAAATTTTATTGATTGGATTAACATATGGAATCGATATAACAATTGTGGTATTCAATCATGAAGAAAATCGAAAGAAAAAGAAGAAAGAATGGAGAAGTATCTATAACCTAAGCCTTCTTCACGGATAGGCGCAAAATGCATCATCTTTTATACATAGGAACAGCCTCTCGTATGCCAATGCCATCTTTGTCGCCGTGAACATGGAAGTTGCATATTCACGACATGCCTTTCCCCTTCTTGCTAGCCTCTCTGGACCTTCCTTCACCACAGCTTCAAGTGACTCCAACAATGAGTCCACATTTGGAGAGAACATAAAGCCAAACTCATCATTAACAACCACACTACCTTTGATGCTTGGAAATCTTGATGCCAAAAGGGGCTTCCCGCTCATCATTGCCTCCATTAGAGTAAGATCAAGTCCTTGTGGCCTAAGCGTGGGATTCAAAAAAATGTCTACAGCATATAGAACGCCCTTAACATGGACGGGCTCATAGATCCTAGAACAAGAACTTGGCCTCCTAAATCCTTGTACCGATTCTCCCATGGTCCTGAACCAGCAACAATCAAGTACACATTGGGTGCTGGGTTATTAGCTTGGAGTATGCTTCATGAAGCAGAGGATGTCCTTTGTCCTTCACCAATCTTCCAGCCACACCAAGTACTAAACCTGCATTACTAGGAATG
>NW_021632690.1:0-103333 GCF_004799145.2 Neltuma alba | reverse complement strand
CCGGAAACAACTGAAGGATGTAATCACCAAACCTGAATCATTCCTGGATGATCACGAGTATTGTTTCCAGGCCATGGGGTACCATCCTGCATCACCCATCCCTCTTCTGGTTTCTTCTGAGCCTTTGCCACCAAAGCATTAATTTCACTTTGAATTCTTCATATTCTCTCTGAAATTGAGCATAAACATAAATTGCTTTTAAGTTCTTAGTATATACCACAGTAGAATATAAAGAAGCTTTCTAGTTCCAATTATAGACATGCCTTCATAGCCCTGCGCTCCTTCACAAAGCTGGCTTCCACCTTATCTTTCAGGTAATCAATTTTCTCAGAGAAATAGAACTCTGGAGCCCTTGGCTCTATGTTATACTTTTTGCAAAAAGGAACCCATCTCCTCGCAAATTCAGCAGTTTCTGAGAGTGTATCAAAAAAGAAGCATAGATGCACCATCATCTGATACATAGCAGCTGACCTTCTCAACAGGGTAATCCACAGACAAGATTGATAGAACTGTGTTTGCCGTTATAATGGGAGGTTCCTTCAAAGGGTCAACAGTACTCACAAATACATCAACTGGGGCTAAACGGTTTGGTTCCCCTGCACGCTCATACCTTATGGACAACGGTCCAGGTAAGTTTCACGAGTGATAGGGAACCATTTGGGGAATTGATCAAGTATCCAAGATAAGGCAAACCAGATTTCACAAATTACAGAGATAAGCCATAAGGGAAATGCATCATATGCTGGAGTCAAGATACGGAATCGGAGAAGAACATAAGTATAATGAGCCGCATGACAATGACTATACGATATGGGTTGATTAGGTTTGAAGGTATTGGGACCTTACGCCACAATGGTTGCCTAGCTTCAGCCAAACTGCCAAGTGCCATAAATAAAGAAAAAATTAGTGTCAGAAAACAAACAACTTTTCTCACCAACAACCATAAGGAAAAAGAGTCAAATGCCAACAGTTGAACTTGTGAATTGGTGTTAATTCCAAAATGGTCATTTATAATAAGAATTGAAAAGGAGGACTGATGCCTCATTTCTTTGATTGATGTGGAATACAAGGAGAAAAAGAAGGCTGGTACATCAGATGATGGGTTCTTTAAATCATGAAGGAGCAATTGGGAGAGGACCACTTACAAGTAGTCGTCTTCTTCACCTTGGTCATCTTTCCCTTCATCTTTGCTCACTAGACCTCTCTTCTCTTGCCTGACTTTCCATTTCTCTACCCTTTCTTTCCATTCTGCATTGCTGTAGAACTCTTTATCACCCTCAAAATCCTTACCAGCAACTACAGAACAGGAGACCAACTCAGAAATGCATATATTATATATAGGTAAAAGAGAATACCCCACAAAGGATCATGTAATGTAATTAAGAATGTAGCATCACAATTCATGGATTCTTTCCAAAATATATATAAATAAAAAAGAGAAGAATTCATACCACTTCCAGCGGTAGAGAAAGCTTGTCCATTAGGTTGCCACTGATGATGATTAGAGTCTCCAGTATCCTGTAAAAATCACAATATATTCAGAGTCCCCTTTATTGTTTATATTCAATTAACTGGTACAGCCAAAATAACATAGCTCTTAAAACATCATCTGTAAAAATTTAGTGCCGTTTTATACACGGGAAATTTAATTTCCCAAGTACCTGAAAAGTTATTTATAAGATATTTGGAAATAACTAGTACGAAGTTTATAAAATTTGCATATCGCTTGTGTTCCAAATAATTTAGGGATTATAATTTATATTTCACATATACACAGATATATATATATATATATATATTTCCAGTTCCTCGTGAAATTAGGATATAAATGAACCAAACACCACCTAAAGGAGGACAAGAAGGCCAGTCTTAGCAATTATAACTAGGCTGGCCAGACTCCTTTTTTTTCTTTTTCTTTTTTTCTTTTGGTAATCTTTTTGGTCATATCACCTATATGAAACTAGTTACATTATATGGCAGGTAGAAACTAATTGGTGTTGTCTTAAAGGAATCCTACCAATGTGTCAAGAAATATTTCATTATTTTTTTTGCATTGGAAAGTTGCGACACATCTACTATATTTGGACTTGGAGAGATTAGAATCATAAAAGTCTCAGCATGTTTGCATGTTTTGAAAATCGCATGATCTTTGATATTTCAGGAAATTGAGACTGTTATTCAGAAGGTCTCTTCTGCTATGACCACTACCATGCAACAGGTTTCTAACTGCTTAAGTAATGAAACAAAACCTTACTAGCTAAAAAAAAGATAGCACAACACAACATATCGTCTATATATATTCTATCTTATGCAGAGATTACCATATGATTAACATCATGCTGCTTGTCTGTTTCATCATGTCGACTCTTAATCTGAAACTCATCATCAAAATCATCAGCATCAAAGTTGTCCTCTTCATCCCCAATCACTCTAGGAGAACCTGCCAGGAGGCAACTTGCGTAAGTTATGTCCTAATGTTCGTTAACAAAATTAACTTATAATAACCAATAATGAAAGAAATCACGGGGTTATGCTAACCTTTGTGACGCTTGTAGCGAGTATTACATTGAGGGCAGCACTGGCTCCCTTCACTTCTTTCGTACTCATAACAGGGACGACAAACAGGAAATCCACACACATGGCAAGCCACAAACAGCTCTCCATCTTCCTTGTATCCAATGTCATCCCCACAAACACGACAAACTTTTGATGAAGGTTGACGGATGGGAGGCCGATGCTGGCAAAAAAGGAAAACAAGAATATGGTAACCACATATAAGAAACCAGCATGAAACAAACCCTTTTTGTTGTGCAAGTTTTTCACATAATCAAAACATGCAATTAGAACCATCAATAGTACCTCATCAGAGTCATTGGAAAAATGGGAATGAGAACCAGTGATTAAGCCAGCCATGGTGTTTGAGGCCATGGCAAGCAAGAAGGGACGCAGCAGAATACAGAGAGCAGGTGGTAAGAGTATAAGAGAAGTGGTTTTTATAAGACATTGTAGGTTGAGATGGGAATATCAATGTCAAGCTTGTGAGCGAATGTAAGATCATCCACCAAACCGTGAGTTGGGAAGTCGTGGGTTTGAGTCTAAGAGACGTTAGGTCAGGGAGCGATAGGTGGGAGGAATTTGTAGTTTGATATTTGCTTTCTACGCTTGCTTAGACTCAAAGGAGGCTTCGTCCTAGATCTTAATACACAAACAAGAAACACAACTATACAAGTAGAACATACAAGCAGGCTATGATGTCGTGTCCCCGCGATTAAGAACCTACAAATGCCAAACGGAAAATGTAATTTCTAAAGGGGAAGGGGAATGCTCACCGATGATTGATCCGCAGCCGACAGGAAGAAGAGGAGCTCGCCATTTTGGATCGTTACCTGAGAGTGACATGCATGAATGGATAGCTTTTTCCCAGAGGAACGAACGAACAAGTAGTATGTTAGTAGTGATGATTGAGTAAGACGAGAGAAATTGATAACCAGATCCAAGACGGAGGAACTTCAACTATTCCCCGGGAAATTCTCGCCAATTGAGAGTAGGCCAAAATATTCCCGGGAAGAAAAATTACATCTTAGGCGAGAAAATTTAATTAAACTCATTTGCAAATAAATTGATTAAATAGACTGAAATGTATGGTATATGAATGTGATGATAATTTACAAAATCATTAATAATAGCATATATAATATACTCTGCATAATTAACTAATTTGAGTAGATTAAATATGTCGGTTAAATTAAATTAATTAATATGATATGTTTTTTTTCTCTCCTATTTGAGTATTATTGAGAAAATATCAATATGTTTAATTTGAAAAAAATTGACAAACATATAAAATAGATCATATATATAGGATTAATATTAACTCTTTAATTAGATTCTACATTAACTATTAACTATCAGTATATTAATATAAACTGGATAACAAACCATACCATCTCTACATTATTACGAATAGTATAGCCTAATTATGTACGGCAGCCAACTGATAGCAGTTAACTGGTATGTCTACTATTTGTTGGGGAAAAAAAAAGTATCTATATATTATTAATAGAGAAAAGAAAAAGTTTATTTCAACGGTAAATAATTCAAATTTTGAGCACATGTTTATCTATAAAGTGAATAAAGAATTTAATCTGCTACAAGATGAAATGAAAAAAAAAAATCAATAAAGAGAATGAGAGAGGGAGGGTGATATGGCAAAGAAAGTGAAAGGTTGATTTCAAGTCTTAATCACATATTTTATTTTAGTTCGGCAAAAAAAAAATTGTTTATTTTGGCGAACCACAAGTTATAACTAGAAATTAATATGGCCATTCTAGAAATTCAGGTGGCCCAATGGGCCCGAATATAATCAGGCTCCCTGGTGGCCCTAAAGAAGATAAACAGTACTTACTGGACTCCTTATGATGCACGTATATATATAGATCCCAAGCACTCTTCATAATGCCTTATTGCTGCATCTTTGAGAGATTGGATAGCCTTGAATCTCAAAAGAGAATTAGGAAGTCAATGGTCTTCAGGATGGAGTCTAGTCTACGGAGTTGCTTGCTTGGAGGAACAATACAGTCTTCTCGGAAGATTTTGTGAAACCAGCAAACCCTGCTCTTGTTATTGTGCATGCCTGGAAATTATTTGTGCACATAAATGACAGACTCACTGTGGGTAATCAACCAACATCTAGTATCTCGGTTACATGGCAGACACCCCCAGTAGATTGGATAAAGGTCAATGTAGATGGAGCAATGTCAACTTCTTCCAACAGAGCAAGTTGCGGCGGGGTGATAAGGGATTAGTGTGGGAACTGGATTGCAGGATTTTCTCAGGCTCTTGGTTCGTGCAGTGCTCTTGAGGCGGAGGAATGGGCTGTGTATGAAGGTCTTAAACTGGCTTGGGATATGGGGTTTAAAAAAATAATTCTTGAATCTGACTCAAGCAATGTGGTTGACATGATTACGGGAAATAGGAACAAGTATATCTACAGCCTTGTCATTACTCAGATATTGAATTTGCTGAAACTCCAGTGGGAGGTCAAAATCTTGCATATTTCTCGACGGCAAAACCGAGTTGCAGACTCGCTTGCAAAGGATGGGTTATCCAAGACCATCCTCTTGGCTACTTGTCCTTCTCACCTGAGAAGCGTTGTGACTGAAGGGTGTTTGGGATCTATATCTCCTCCTATTTTGTTTTGTATCTTGTTTTGGGCTTTTGCCTCCTTTGTAACCCAAAAAAAAAATTATTGCGTGATTTTTATATTTAATACACGTAAAATTTCAGTATAATTATTAATTTAAAGTTTTAATTAATGCACAATATATATTAAAAATTATTATATAAAAATAATTACAAAATCTCAAATGTATATAAAAAATATTGATACTAAGATCAAATTTTTAGTGAGAATTGTTTTGAAATTGCATGCTAAATATTACTAATAGTTTTTCTTATATTAATATTCAATTATAAAGAATGGAAAAAAAATTAATACTTGAATTTAATAGAACGGACTTGATTCCCTTTGAATAAGGTTGAAGTTCAAATTTTGTAAATAAAAAAATTTCATCGGGAGATTTACCCAACAATAATTAATTAAAGATAGTAGAATTTTGGCAACAAAAAAAAGAATAGAGAATGGGGAAAAATTGGAAATGATGGGAATTCAAAGCAGAAATGATAATTCATGATGTGGCTTGAAAATAAGAAGGGAATATTAGAGTCTGGAGTAGCAGACTATATTAAATATCAAATTCCAACAAGTAAAATATTATGAGGACTCTTATCCTTGTGTAACACTAGACACTATTTTGTACTCCCTCTAGTTCATAATATAAGATGTTTATTAGAAGAAAATTGTGATTCAAAAACTAAAATATTATCAAGATAATTAATGTAATGTTTTCAAGATGAGATATAATAGAAGGGTAACATTGAAGACAACTTTATTATTTTTTAGGTATAAAAAAACTCTATCATTTTAGGACAAATTTAATGATTAGACTTCTATTTCTTAGTGTGTGATGAAAATTAACCAACTTCTTATATTATGGACCAAGAGGAATACCTTGTTTTTGTGGTGTTTCTTGTTGGTTTTATGTGATTGAATTACCATTTGATCAGGGCATTCAGTTTAGGGACCGAATTTGAATTGTCCAACTATTTTTTTGAGAAAAAATTATTTTAATAGATGCGAAATTTAAAATAAATATAATTTATTAACACTCTATCTTCAAAAAAAGGATCTTATTATTTAAAAATTATCAATTAAAAATTTTAAATCTCAACGGTTGGAATTATTTTTGGACCGTGAAGATTTGACACTGTGATGAGCATGGGCTCAAAATCCTTTTTTAGCAATAAAGGTCATAAATCGGAACCCATACCAGTTAGGCGTCCGATGGATATATTTATTTGTATCCTATAATAGGGTTAAAGAAGTATAATATTAACTACCCATTCTAAATATAAAAACTAGTTGACTAATTAAAAAAAATTAAAAAATAAATTAAATTAGTTATTTATAATAAATAAGTATTATCTTTTTAAAATATATTTACTAATCAAGTATATTAAATAGAACTATTATTATTAAAAAGACTATCTTGATAAAAAAATAGATAAAAATGATAAACAAAATGGATTGAGTCTTATATTTAAGATCAAAATAAAATTCAAATGAAGTTTTATACTTCTCCAGTCTTTAATATAAGACTCATTTAACTAATTTGATTAGATTAAAAAGTTAGGTAAGTTAATTAATTATAAGAAAGTGATACATTTTTCCGAAAACACCATAAACATCTTTCTTAATACCTCCTCTCCCTCTTCTATTTGATTATAGTTGAGGAGTATTTATAGGGGTAATTTGAGAAAATTAATAAATATGAGAAGTGAATCTTATATTTGGACCAAAACTAATTCAAGAATTGGGTCCTATATTAAGAACCGAAAGAGTATTAATAATTGGATATAGTAATAAATAAATATCAACGCTAATCATTACTCATGGTCTTAGAGTTGAAGGAATGGTCACCGGCACCGCCAATATCTTATTGTATAAATTGCTGACATAATGTCTTGGATTTTAATCCATAAATCACGCACCATGTCTGCGTTGTCTACAACAATCTTAATTCGACTTTTACAATAGATTATTCCAGTACAACTTTCTTAAACTTGTTTGCTGAAATATTTCTACCAACCCATTAAACATGCACACATGATTAAGGGTGTGTTTGGAATCACATCTGGACCTTCAAACTGACTTCTCTACCGGTAAAAGGAGCTTTTTGATCTGGGATGTGTTTGGAATCACATTTTTGCAATATGACTTCTGTCACTGAAACGGACTTATACAATAAGCTGAAAAAAGCTGCTTTTATCTAATCTGACTTCTGTAAAAGTCAGATTGAAAAAAAAGTTACTTCTCCACCGCTAATCCAAACACCCTAAAATACATCGTTCATTTACCAAAATCTGCAGTGTAAGAATTTAGTAACAAGAAAAGTTAATTCCTGGAATGTCCTGTTCACACACACAATTATATGCGTACACGTGTTAATGATGTAGAAATTAAATCCCATGAGGTGGGGGCTCTTAGTAATTGTAACCATTTTTAATTAAAAAAATTTATAAAATGTCGTTAAGATTATATAGTAATGAAAATAGAATTCCACTGCGAATTTGGCTCCTAAAAATTCAACGTAAGGTTGCAACAAGTGTTTGATTATTAATTAAGGTGTTGAAATTGGTTGTGTTATTCAAGGAGAGTGGGTTCAGTATTTCACCAACTCTCTTTTCAATTAATATGATAATCACTAATTAATTAATTGAGATTTGATGTTTCAACTTTCATTTTCAAACTTGAAATTAAATTCCCTTCTTCTCTCACGCCTCTCAATTTGAGCAATTACCTTCTCATCATTGTTGTGTTTAGGAGGCTGCGTTCCCTGAATTGTGGTAACGGTAAAGCAAAGGCGCATTTCAACCCTTGACCCTTCAATTTCAAATCAACGACCAAAATCTCTTCCGTGGGCCATCTCAAGTGAGAGAGCATGAAACACAAACATTTTTCTACCCTGTCAGATCACCGGATTCGTTGAATAACTAATTTACACACATTAAAGAAATTAATTAACTTAACTACTATCTCGGATTCTAATTATAAGATCTTTTTTATATAAAGGATGTTTTTGTAATTAAGACCAAAGGTAATATTTGTTAAAAAGATATGTGTTAATATCATTTTTAATCATTAACCTATTTTTTAATAGAAACTTCTTAATATATATAATCAGTATAGATGCGTGGTTTGAAAACAAAAATTTTAAATCTGGGGTACCTCTTAGCATGTTAAACTATTCCTTACCACGTGTTAATATCATCTTTAATCATTAAACTATTTCTCAATAAAAATTTCGTAACATGTGCAATGGTTTGAGGAAAAAAATAAATATAAAATTAGAAGACAGAATGAATTAAAATTTTTTATTTAGAACCAAAATAAATTTTCAGATAACCAACTCATGTATTTAGAATGGGAGGGAGTATATATTTTATCTAGCATCATTCTTATTATTTTTTTAATTAAAGCGTGAGAATTTTTTTCCTTTGTAAAATCATTCTTTTGGTGTGTTGAGTGCATCAACGTGTTATCAGATTGTTTACTGTTTGCATTTAGATCATAAGATTAAAAAGGTATTTGGGTAAGAATAAAACTATGGTTTTAGAAGTACTTTTACGGTATATGAAGTAAATATGTGGAGGAGTTCATCTCGATTTACAGAAAAGTGCTTTTGAAAAGTGATTCTGATTGTTTCTAAACACTCCTTAAGTTTCAACGTTTGGGTCAAATTTAAAGAAAGACGCATAAAAAAATTCTTTCTCTGCATAATTACTAGGAAAAAATCATACGAGAGGTGCATATATATTTTTTTCTTTTTAATTTAAGACCTATATGTTTTTTCTTTAATTAAATTATCTAATAGAAACTTCTTAATCTTTGAACAAAGACTACCAATATTAATAGAATAAAATTAAAGATTTAAATAAGATAAAAAATACATAAGTATCAAATTAGAGATTGAGAAAAAATATATATATTTTTTTTGGCTTTATGATTCATTATTCACCTTGAAAATAAACGCGACTCCATTGGGCGTTCCCATTGAAACAACGTAAGGCGCCGAATTTGAATGTTCATTGGATATTCCAAGGTACAGGTGGGTAACATTTAATAAGTCGCTTTTTTTCCCCCCAAACAAACGGGTGTCATTCAAAAGGACACCCTGTCCTTGGGGGAAAAAAAGCACTCACTCAATAGTCAATAATTATAACAGTACTTCTAAAAACATCTATTTTTAAGATCATATGAGTAAGAAGATATTTGAATGAAAATCAAATCATAGTTTTAAAAATAATTTTACGGTATACAAAATAAACATGTGAAAGAATTTATCTCGATTTACAAAAAAATATTTTTTAGAAGCATTTTTATGTGATGCCAAACACCTCTTAAGTTTCAAGACTTGGGTCAAAATTAAAGAAAGACACATAAAAGAGTCTTTCTCTGCATAATTAGTAATTACTAGTAATAAAACTATTATTCCTTTTGCTTTATGATTCATTAGCCTTGAAAATAATTAAATGCGACTTCCTTGGTGGTTCTTATTGAAACAACGTAAAGACACCGAATTTGAATATTCAATAAATTTAAAACATCTATCTTTTCAATCAATTATAGTATTAATTAACTCTATATATAGTAATAAATAAATAAAAAGTTGATAAATGTGCCTAACAATCTCTTCCAACTGAACTAATCATAGTTATTGCGTAAGGCAACCAAAGAGGAAGTACAGTTGCATGACTTGACAATAACTGATACCAGACGCTATTTAATTAATTCCAATACTAAATCTGAGAAGTAAAGCATAAGGGACAACCTCAAATTTAGTAAATGCTTTTGTCATAGCACATGGAAAAAGGAACAGAGCAGAAGAAGAAGAAGAAGATATATAGTCTTAATATAGTATTAATGCACATGAGCTTGCAAGATTCTGATTGGACACATTCCAAATCTCATATCAGAACTGGCTGGTCTCATTATTAACAAGCATTTAAAAATTAAAAAAGTCCCAAAAAAAAAAACAGATGGATAAATTAAAGATCAGCTCCGCGTTTATGTACAGATTTCTCTTCTTCAAGAAGCAACCTGGATTTATATATCACTGCATTGGTTTACAGTGACATAAACATGAGCCTGAACAACCTTGTTCGTCTCAACAACAACACGATTATGAGACATATTTCTAAGAACAGATTGTGGGAATGTGTTATCCGACGAGCATAATGAATATTGAACATGTCGGATAAGGTTAGGGAACAGCAAAACTTTGTTGAAATCAACTGTCCATGAGGTTCCATTCCCTTTAGAAGATGCTCTTGCAACTGTGGTCTTCAAGTTCATCCCATTCACCATGTTTCCATCAACCAGAACTTGATCAATTTGCCTGAAAGGTCCATTTGATTGATCCAAATGAACAATGTCAACCCCGGAATTGGACCCAGAAAACATGTTGTTCACGATGTTGACACCATTCACGACCCCATTTTTTGACTTCAGGACAACGTTTGCGTCTCCGAGGAAGAAACTACTTGAGATGTGAAGCTGAACTGGATCCTCAGCAACAATACTCGTGTAATCCATGTATGAATTCACAATCCTGGTTTGGGTAAAACCAGGAAGTTTCAGATAAATCCCTGTGCCTCCAAATGAAGTGGCTTTGTTGTAGCAATGTACACCAGAAATTGTGTTGGCTTCACCAGAAAGCATGATGCCTACGGAGGCGGAGAACACAACGACGTCGGTGACGACGTTGTCGTTGCCGGCGAGGGTTATCCCGGTGCCGGAGAAGCTCCTCTCGTAGGGGTCGGCTCCGGCGGTGATGTGCTGGCCAAGGAAGGTGTTGTGGATGAAGGTTTCATGGCCTCCTTGGACTTGAATCCCGTTGGTGGTGAAGTGAGTGATGTAACAATTTTGTATGGAGATTCTGAGTGAGTTTATTATTGAAATGCCTCCTCCTTTGAAGTTTGAATCTAACAAAAGATCCTTGAGGGTTATATACTCATAGTTGTATTGTGAAGGATTTGGTGAAGCTTTCTGGGTTTGCTTTCCCTTGTTTGATGTTTCTGATAAATCAATCAGATACGCATTTGGTGGGAAATTCTCTGAAGCTCTTATAGTTCCACCATGGATCTGTCCAAAAGAAAAAAGACAAAAATCGTATGGTTAGTAAAATTCAAACTGAAGAAATGCGTGATCAAAGGGCACTCTTTTTCTTCCATAATCTACCAAATCGTTTTGGACTAAACCAGTTCGTTTTCCCATTCATATACGAAACAGTACCACGTGGCCGAATAACCAAGAACATGACCGCTTACCATGAGGTTGCCGAATCCGGTGGCCGGCAGCCTTAGGGGGTGGTTGATGAGGTAGTTTCCGCCCTGAAGATCAATCCGAGCACCACCCAGATCGGTGACACCAGGCATCAAGTGACGTTTCTTAGTGGGAATTCTGGTGGCGTCTTGTATGGCTTTAAGAATCGCTTCCGTGCTGTCTGATTTTCCCGTTGGATCCGCACCGTACGAGGTGGGCAGAAATACCCCTGCCTTGTTCTCACCCTGCAAGAAAACATTCATCAAATGTATAAATATATATATAGATTATATCAAGCTATAATGTGATGTTTGGAACAGGAATCAATCATATTACCGGTGATGGGGTTGAAGTAAAAGGAGATGGGGAAGCAACTTTAATGGAGGTCTTGAGGTGGTCCAGTCTGAGAAGGGCTTTTTCATAATGGCCAGTGGGGAGAGATGGAGAGAAGTGATTTTCTCTACAGAGGGAGAATCTGATGAGGGTAGACAGCCCAATGAGGAAGATGGTTAGAGCTTTTGTGGGCTCCATTGATGACCAGGCTTCGAAGTTTCAGAGGAGAAGGTTGGGGGAGAAGCACTATTAGCTGCGAGCCAGCGAGTATATATATACACATATATGAGGAAGCGGCAAAGAAAAATGGACCATAATCTTTCGTAATATTTGAAATATTATGGATCACAAAAATAAATATATCATCTATATATCGCAATATCAACAATATACTGAATATTCTTATTATTCATTCTTTTTTTTTTCCCACAATTACAATGAGCGGTGCTAATTTCTATTTAAATTTTTTTAATTTTAATTTCGATGATTTTTTTTGCTTTATATTATGTTACCTTTCCTGTTGTAAATCTACCCTTTTATTGGATGTAGATGTTGTAAATCTACTCTTCCATCTTGATTTGGTGAATCAATTATAATTAATATTATTATTGTTTTGGTGAGTTGATTTCTTAAGTACTGCATCAATGAGATATGAACATGTGCGTAGATTAATAAACACTCAGACTGTTAGTTGCATTTAGGATTTAGCTATCTAGTGATTATTATTTGTAATTTGTAGGAGTTTTTCACATACAAAAAGGAGTATTAAATAGATAAAATCTTCCACTCTTACCCTTATTAAATAGAACATTAACTGCTAATATATTTTCTCTTATTTATTTCCTTTCTCTTCACGTTTACTATAATTAATAAGGATAGAATTGGAAATGACGTGTTAAAAAGAGCACATGTGACAAATAAAAATGATCAAAATCACTCCATACAAACCACAAGGCCTGGTTTGAATTCCTTAAACATCTAATCAGGGATTCGATTCTTGACACCGTGTTTGAAAAGGGTCTTGTGGCTAGCACTAAAGCCTCTTCAAAAAATCTACGGTATATGATGATTAATCACTGTTACTGACGATGGATACTCAAAGCTCAAGTTGGAAAAGAAAAAAAAAAAAAAAAACCCCTCCCAACCCAAAAGGCTAAAAGATGGCGGGTATATGTATTTAGAGAGAGAGAAAGAGTTTGAATATGAATGAAATTTAAGTTCTTGAAGACGAAGATACATTTTATGTGGAGGAGAAGACGCCACTAGATCGAAGGATATGACTACAAAGCTACGGATATTCACTACATTTGACGGTAATTCAATGCTTCAGTCAACAAATTTCAGTTTCTAATTTGAAATCTATTGGTAAGTTTGATTCTCTCAAGCAAATCATTTCGCAGCCTTGAACACAAATAGTAACACTTAACAACAAGGGCAATTTGAATAAATCTCCTTTGATCCTCAAAATCTTTATAAACAATTAAACATCTTCCATAAGTTTTTGAGTTTGTGTGGATAATCCCATCATCATCAATTATTTAATTATTTCACTCAGAAACTAAAAATAATATATTATCGACCAAATACCCCTTAAATTTCTTTCTTTTGGAAGATGACATCCTCAATTTTTGAGATTTGCGTTATATATAACACATAAATATTATAAAAGATCATTATGTGGTTTCAAAAAAAAAAATTAATTGTAAAAAAATCTGAAAAATTCTAATGTGAAAAATGACGACCAAGTCTACACTGCTCACTTAGTTATTCGTCACTGGGATGTTTATGGTAATTATATTCCTTAAGATCTTATAATAATTCCTCTTAAATTTTATGTCATATGCAAATGGACCTCTTGATATATCATATTTTAAGGGAAAATCCTAAAAAATACATTTAAAATTTCAAAATCTTAAATTAGGAATTACTAAAAATTGTGTCATCGTTTGTTTTTCATGTATAGTAAATTGCTACTAGAGCATAGTAAAATTCAAGAGGTATTTTTTGTTGTTGCAATTTTTCTTATTTTAATGAAATAATAATAGATAGATTAATGATATGAAAGTTATTTGCATAAATATCAAAATTAGGAAGTCATATATATTATATACACACACACACACGCATAATTTCATATTACAGGAGTGTTATATACAAATTACCCTAAAGATAAAAATACAATAATAATTAGGTAGTTGAAACTATCTTAATAAGCCATTGCTAAATATTCAGGAAAGGGAGGACAGTACATATATATTAGGCAAATAAGTTTATGCCACAAATCTCATTCCGGCTGCTTTGATTAAAATAATTGTAATATAAACATGTTTGTGTGTGGGAAATAAGAGGAAGGAGAGGAGATTATATTATAGGGAAATAAGGAGTTAGAGAATTAGAAAGTAGAGAATTATAGTACTACCTCCGGTCCTTAATATAAGACCCTATTTGACTTTTATTTTGGTCCTAAATATAAGACTCCAATCCACTTTGTCTATCATATTTATACATTTTTTTCAAAGTAGTCCTTCTAATAATAAGAGTTATAGTCAATACATTTGATTAATAATGATATTTTAAGAAAGACAACACCTATTTAGGACAAATAACTAACTCAACTTACTTCCTTAATCTCCTCAAATTAGTCAACTGGCTCTTATAATTAGGATCGGAGATAGTATTGTTGAAGACACTCCGATTGGTATGTTAAAGCAACGGTGTGACATAAGTTCATGGCCGCGAAAAGAGACGTGATCTCACAATCAACTATTCTAATTGCTTCTCTTATTCTCGCACTTCATAAACCACCTATTTTTAAATATTTCTTTTCTGATCCTTAATATAGGACCTAATTGTTAAATTAATCTTGGTCCTAAATATAAGACCTATTTATCATATTTATCAATTTTTCTTAAATTACCCTTATTGATTAATTAAATAGGAAAAGGATGGGGGATATTAAAGAAGATGATTATGTTGTTTTAGGAAAAACAAGTCATATTTTTTATAATTAACTAACTTACCTAACTTTTTTAATCTAATCATATTAGTTAAATAGGTCTTATATCAAGGACCGGAGGAGTATTACTTTGGATCCTTAATATAAGAGCTCGTTTGACTTTTATTTTGATTCTAAATATAAGACCTCAATTCACTTTATCTTCTATATTTATTCATTTTTTTAAGGTAGTCTTTGTAATAAAAATGGTAATTCTAACCAGTACATTTGATTAATAAAGATATTTTAGGAAAGATAACACTTATTTATTACAAATAATTAATTTAATTAGTTTTTAAAATCTATTCAAATTATTCAACTAATTCTTATATTAAAGACTAGAGGTAGTACTATTATATAAGGCATTTTTATCTAATGCATAGGTATTAAAAGAAACAATTAGTTGAAATTTTAAACTCTCCTCCTAATTTATACACATGTAACCTCATATTTTATCAAGCTTCCCCCCCGGCGGGGATTTTTAACGTCAATTAGGCTACAAGAGTTGGACAACTTTTTGCTTCTTCAAATATATGGGAAATGGACCATATTAAAGATAATGATGGCAAGTAATTTTAATACACTCTTACAAACATTTTATTAAAAATATTACTTGCCTCTAAAAATCTGCAAAATACCTCATATCCTAGAATGTGAAACTTCATAAAATAGGCCGTATAATTAAGATAGAAAAAAATTTATAAATGTAAAAAGATATTATAAAACTATTTATGTATTCCTATTTGAAAATAATAAAAAGTTATTGAATAATAACAATAATCATAGTATCATACATGCTTTTACTGAATGGAATGACCTGGTTCAATAATACCGCTGTTTTTTTAAATGTAGTTTGTGCTTTGCATGGGGTCCAATTACCAATAGCAGTACTCATATGTCACAACTAATAAATAGGGTGATTTTATCAAAATTTTGTATTGATATTGGTAACGTAATAAATACATTAAAAATATACTACCTCCGGTCTTTATTATAAGACCCCGTTTGACTTTTTGTTTGGTCCTAATTATGAGACCCCAATCCATTTTGTCTCCCATATTTATGCATTTTTTTCCAAGATAATCTTTCTAATAATAATAGTTCTAGCCAATATACTTAATTAGCAAGGATATTTTAGGAATGACAACACTTATTTATTACAAATAACTAACTTAACTTACTTCCTTAATCTTCTCAAATAAGTCAACTGGGTCTTATAATTAGGACCGGAGGTAGTATGTATTTCTCATATTCTTCCTCTTCAACATTGTTGCTTGTGAATACAATTAGCAGTCTAATGAGAAAATTGGCATTTCATATGGGTGTCCTCTAAGTTCTAACCTCTTATTTTCAAGTCGCAACCGGGAAGCAATCATCTTCCTTTTTTTTTTTCCATTTATTTTGGCGGTTTTCTACCATTTAATCAAATGATAGAGAAATTTTAGATGATGTCCTAAAAATATAACAAAAGGGAAAATTTATGTGAAAAATGGAATATATATATCCAACTTTCTTTAGCCAATGAAATGTTAACTGTCAATTGGGCAATAGTACTATCATACAAAAAATTAAATTAAATATAAGAAAGAAATACAAATTCATAGACGAAACTAGTAAAATTGCCCAAATCTTCATCAATGCTAATTTGTCACAAATACTGAATGAATTTCTTGTACAGAAAAGGACTGATAACAGATTTATGATACAGATTAGTAGGTTGATATCTGATGATTGGGAAGTTAAGGTTGTGCATACGTATAGGGAGGGGAATTTTTGCGCAGATTGGTTAGCCAACTGGAGCCTGTCAAAGAATCCTGGTCTGCAGCTGTTACGTGAGCCACCAACTGGTTTACTTGACTTGCTGTATAGAGATGCTATGGGTGCTTGCCATCCAAGATTAGTTACTGATAGTGTTTGATTTTGGGCGTTTGCCCCATTGTACACCAAAAAAAAAAAAAAAACTCATTTGATGATACCATGAAAAATAAGATAAAAATAATAAAATTAATTAAAAATTTATTCGAATTTCTTATTTGAATGAAGGTGGTTACAAGTTTCTTGATAGACGAGGCAAGATAATAAACTATGAAAAAAAATGTAAAAAAAAATCTATTGACATGGTTCGTGAAGGTTAGGTTTACATTTACACATGTCATATGATTTGTTTTTGTTTTAAACCTCATCTTTATTTTTTCCCCCCTAAATTTATGAATGGTCCAATGTGGTTTTGAGTGTAAAAATAATTGGTAATAGTATTGTTGCGCTTTTATAGCGCCAAACACTGCATGATTAGCTGTACGTGTTATAATTATTGCAGCTATCATTTATAGTAAGTAAAATTTGGAATGGTATATTTCAAACTCAAGTGTGAGGAAATGCATAGCATACAATACTATATATAGAAACAAATATAGTACTTTCTCAATCATAATCAAGTAGAAGAGGGAGGGATGATATTAAGGAAGATGATTATAGTGTTTTCAGAAAAACATGTGATATTTTTTATAATTAACTAACTAACTTACCTAACTTCCTTAATCTAATCAAATTAGTTAAATAGGTTTTATATTAAGGACTAGAGGAGTAATATTTTAGAAGTCTTAATGAAGATTTTTTTGTTTGTTTGTTTTATGATGCTCAGTAGAACCTCGTTCATATCATGATCATTTGTCTTGAAATAGTTTGTTTTTGTTTCTTTTTTGTTTTTCGGCTAGAAATAATAGTACTTTTTTTTTTTTTGTATAATTTGGTAGTTAGCAGGCTAATATGATTGAAGACGGTGGCGAAGACAAAAGTTGAATATGGGATTGCGTCATGTAATTGTGTTGCTGTTATTAGGATATTAGTTTGGTATAGTGGTCGCAATGTCCATTCATGGAAGGTTTGGTTCGTTGAAACTTCATACTTCTAGAAATGTGAAAGCATAACAGAATTACAGGTCATAAGAGTAGGTTTCATATAAAATTGGCCCCCCCCCCCAAAAAAAATCAAAAATTTTTTCTGCTACAAAAATTTTTTTTTTAGGTGAGTTGGATTTCGGGATCATATAAAAGTTAAGATATGACTCTAAGCTCCAAAAATACTTACAAGAGTACTTACAAATTATCTATCATTAAGGTTCTCACACCATTAAGATTCTTACGTGATGAGTCAATTCATTATCAACTAATTAAAAAAAAAAAACTGATAAAACTTAAAGTTAGAACTCGGCAAATGGGCTGATCCAACCTTTCAGGCTCAGTCCCTGCGCGGGTCTAAAAATACCGCTTATACACAAAGGACTTTGTTGCTAAAGTCCGGCCCTTCACATAACGGGCCCAGGCTGGGCCTTGTTGGCCTTAAGCCTTTTTGCACATTTTTTTATTGTTTAAATAATAAAATATTAAAACTCATAAATTTCTTCTTCAAATCATAAAACCACAAGAATAAAAATATTTTCTTGTCAACAATCAAATCCTTATCTAAAATTCTCATGAAGAAGTGTGCACATTTAATATCCGATAGCGCATCAAATAAAATTACCTTCATTTGAAGGATACCTATACCTAGCAAAAATAAAATTCTGATCTAAAGGCTAAATCATTTTGTTTTTAAATTCAAATGAATAAACTGTTGTCCAAAGCTAAATAGACCAAACCATTAATACATATTTCTAACAAGAAGATGATCCAGGCCGTCAATAAAAATAAAAAAAATCTAGAACCACCTTCAAATTAAATAATTTAAATGAACCACACGCACATATTCTCATCAAAATAATATAGCCAATACATAATAATTACTATCACCATATTAGGAAAATACAAAATTGGATCCTTTAACAAAGGAAGATCCTTGTGGGGAAAACAAGACTTAAATAATTTCTAAATTTGTACTTGATTGAATTTGAAATCAGTATTTTTGTCAAAATAAACAAATGTGTTTCGTTTACTCATCGGAAGAACATAAGAAGTTTACTTTTTTTATTTAGCAGTCTCTTCTAAGTTCTAACTGCCAAGTTATCCAACGGAACAATAATAAATGCAAATCACATACATTAATTAAAGGATTCTCAGTTAAGACATCTTGCGTGCAAATTCCCACAATTGCCGTTACATTTATTTGCAATGAGGGAAATTAACTCCGAAAACAATCGTGTATTGAAAGAACTGGACGGGAAAATTTATTATTAAATTGTGATCGTGAGGTTAATTGATTGAGATTGATTGATTGATATGAATATTTGTAGTAATAAATATTATTAATGGACTCCAAAATAGAATGAAAATTTAAATTTCCGAACGTTGTGAGCAAACGGCTATGTATTTTAAGACTAGACGCATCCATTCGATTGAATTTAACAGTCACCTATCGAATTTATGGCTTGGTGGTGGAAGTGTACTGCATTGCTTGCTTTCACCTCTTGATCCGAGAGTTCGAGCCAGGCAATCTGACACCCACAGTTGAATTTAACGGTCATCAATGGCGGATTTGCCTGCTGGCTCTGCGCTCTTCTGGACTCAGGCTAATGTTCTCCTTCGGAAAAACTTGACTTTGCAGGTTTCTCACGCCCCTCTCTCTCTTCCATCTGGCTTGTAAAAGGGTGTAATCCCCTTTTGGGGATCCTTAACAGCCCCCAATCTCTCTCTCTCTCTCTCTCTCTCCCATTTCTTAACTTTTCGTGTTGTTCTTGAAGCAGCGTTGGTGATTGTAGTATAAGTGTGTAGCATATCTGGGTGAAACTGGGATTATTTTCCTTTCAGGATCCTGATATAGATTTGTTTAGAGTGTGATATGCATGTATTTCAATTTTATGGGTTTGAAGCAGATACCTCTCATTCTTAAACTTATTGCGTCTGGGCAAATATATTTTCTGTGGGTTTTGTCTGATGATAATACACCTATATCTTTGTTTACAAAAACGAAATGTAGAGACATATACGTCTCATCTTATTCCCATTTGTCCTCTGCAACTAGTCAACATGTCTTGCAGATTTTGTTGGGACATTGGAAGAACAAACAATCAATGCTCATTCATTACTCTTCAATTTACTGCATTTTTCTTCCTGTGATCGTTATAGTCCTACTCAGCAATTTTACTTTAGGTAACCGATGCTATCTTTTCTTTCTTATCAATAACTTTGCTTAATTTGCTGATTTTCTTTGGGAACTTCGAAGAGTGGATGATGAATTGGCTATAAGCAGGGCATTTAAGGATGGAAGATTGAAGGAACACATTACTGCAGAACCAGATGTGATGGTTCAAAACATAAGGACACTTAGTTCATCATTTTGACTAGTGAAGGCCTCTGGCAGGTGACATTTTCTGTCAGAATATTTGCCAATTTAATGTTTTGATCTTAACAAGGAACTTGATGATGAGTCGGTAGCAGACTCGGCCTGCCGCTTTTGCATTTGTTCCAAATAGATATGGCAATCAGACTACGTTGCCAACTTTTGCAATTCCTAATCCTACAAAATGGCCTCCATTGTTACACCTGCCTGCTCCCTAATATTATTCTGTTTTCAAAATTTTCAAATGATTCTTTCAGAACGACAGGCTCGTGCCCTGTAACTATTTCTTTTGGAGAAAGTACGTATATATTTCAATTTTGGCACTTGTGGTTTTAGTTTATTATAATTTTATATTTAGATTTTGTTTGCTGACTCAGTTGAATCATGAATTTCACTGTCATGGTGAGTTAGTATATACACACAGCTTTGTTTGGAAATATGTTTAAAAGTACCTTTAATGTGAATAACTCTGATATTGTGGATAGTTTGACAAGAAATGTCATGGTGAGTTGGTATATTTATTATTAATTTATTTGGAATTAGTTTTTCTAGATAATCTACTTCTTTTATAATCTCACAAATTGGAACATATTATCTTTGCTTATTTTGTTCATAATCATTTCATGAGCACATTGCTGACTCAACCATCAAAATTATTTCATGCCACAATACCAAAGTTTTTGTTTCAATCTGCTTTCTCTCCGGGATTTCACAAACTTAGTGATGGCTACGCTTTCTATTCCAATCAAGATATCAACCACTGTCTGTCATCCAGCAGGTATGAATTATTACTTGTATTTACAATTTATCATATCAAAAGTGATTATAGAGAAACACATGATTATGCAAGGGTATGTAAGGTTATGTAAGGTTGTGAATTTTAGATGATAGTAATTGGCTCATCTTGAATAATAGTCAGTGGATATTTTTAACTATTGGCTGATCGTACCTAATATTTTTTACTTGAAGTTTTTCTGCAACTTTTCCTTGCACGTACATCAAATTGTTGAAAAGGGTGTCAAATGGATGATTAATTGATTTAAAGCATCTATGTTTATTTGTTGGTATTCAGTTTCCTTAACATCCATGATCAAAAAACAATCTTTTAACAAACCTCTTAATTTTTTTTCTTTTAATAGGACCTTAGATTCTTTCTTTACCATATATCTTCTTGACCTGTGAAAGCAATCAAATGGTTGCTTATATTGGATTTTCTTTGCCTGCATGTAAGAAAGATAATTATTTTGGATTAAGTTTCTTGCCTGGAGGACAATTCGTATACTAAGAGGCAGGGACAATGAAACATTAACGTCAGACATTGATATGACAAAAATATTAGGCACTTGTTCTGATATACTTAATTGTTTTAGGCATCTAAGTTCTGTTTCATTAGCGTAGGCATTTTTGACGTCACTGGTACATAAGAAGGAAAATAAACTGGGAATAATGTTGGAAACGCGTGGTCTTGGTGATATAGTAGATGATATGATATGGCCATTTTTCTTCCTCTATCAGTGATCTGTGTGCCGTGCTATGTGATTTTTGGCTCGCTTTTTGGTAAGAATACAAGCTAGTGAACTATTTTCCACTTTTGACATTTTGGATTCACTTTAATGCAGCTGACTTCATTTATATTTTATAGGGTTAAAATTCTTTATCTTGAAAAATAACAGTATCTAATTGTTTTGTTATTTCATCTTTAAACTTGCAAATTTTACTGGCATTTTTTGTTGCCTCTTATGTTTTCAAGTGTTAAAGACAACTCTAGATTTGGCAATTAACCTTTTGTGTTATTCACAATTAAGGGGTTTAGAGGACGTTTGTTTGTGATAGTATGATGCCATTAGATCAAGGGTTTTAACCGGTTTTCTTTTAATTTTTTCCATTCGAGATATATTATTTCCTTGTAAGTTGGCTGGCTAAGGAATGATAACCCATCTTTTTTTGTTTTTCGTTTTAATGGATGTGCTTATTTTATCATCTTCTCGTAGGTTCTTATATGATTGGATTAATTTATATGCTTCTTCTTTTTTCCCCCTCATGGCTAAATGGTGATGTTGGTAGTCATAAAAATATCCTTCAGAGTAATTGTTTATGTTCCCATTAGCGTGTGTTTCAATCTCTTTAGGATAGAAAGAAAACAGCTGAATTGTTGACTTTATCGTCTTTTCCAATTTCCTTAATTATCCCACTAGTCAAGGTATATATCATTATTTTACTACTAATATACTATAAACATATCTATCTAATTCTAGAGTAAAGTGACGTTATTTTCTTCTTTACTTCCCTTTATATAGTAAAGCTTCCTCTTCAATTATTTCATAATTTATAATGAAACCTTTCATTTAGTGATATCTTTTCTAAGGGAATAACTTGTGCCAAGCTGACTATAAGTTTTATGCTACCTCATTTATTCTACTTAGCTTCTCTTATTAACTCACTTATTCAAGAATTCGATAATTTTATGAAAATTTGTGAGTTTTGTTTGATTCTAACCCCTAATTTCTTGCAAGATAAGGAAAAGCTTTGCACTTGGCTTTTGAAGAGGATCCTGTACATCAGAAATAGAATCTGACCATGATCAATAAAGTAATGTTTAGTGACAATGTTTTCACTTATCCTAGGTCTGGTATTTAAAGCTGAGAGTCCTAACGTGACCCGTTGATGAGTTGAGAATGAGTGGCCTTACTTAGACTGAAACTTTGGATATCAGACTATGTTAGCTTGGTCCAGTTCAGCTAACATAGTCGAGTGGTATTAGAGCTAGTACAATCTTGATAGAGATGAGATATTATTTGTGAATGTGAGTAAGAAGATATCATCTTATCATGAGTGAAACCTCAAACAACCTTGAATTCGTTCACCTTTCTTCTTCCTTTACCCCGTAAAGACTTCTCTCCTCCATTCACAAAACTCTTTCTAGAAAAATAGAAAATCTTGTTGAGATAGATAATCTTTTTAAAGATGCTAGAATTCATAGTCTCTACCATTGAACCAGCTGTGTTTCCAGAAATGTTAGAAGCCTGATCTCCACCGAAAGGCCCCATGTAAAAGAAATTGTCTAGTATATTAATCTAGAAAACTATGGTCTTCCTGCCTCCTCTTCTGAACAGTATTCATTATTACTATAGCCCAGCCTTTAATCGATGAATGGAAGGCTCATAGTTATACTCATTTCCATGTTGGGGCTGTACGTCTTATCCTTACACTTCATGGGAGAAAAAGGAATACCAGCCACTGCTAAGGTTGCTTTAGTTGATACTACCTATACTTCTTACAGTAATGCTCTGATTGGTACTGCCCTGACCATTCTTAGCAACGGCAATGTCATCCTTACCATGACTCCGGATTTTAACATCAAACTCTTAGATCCAACTTTGACAGATAGATTAAAAGTCCAGGTTTAGATAGTTAGAGCAGAACAAGATCCCTGAGCCATCGCAATAACTCTTCATCATCAAATTATCTACAGACTCCAGAACCATGCTCTTGATCTCTATTTTCCAAATTCCACTAAAGATGCTCTTTATGTGGTCTCTGATAGAGTTGATGATACCTCCATCATCCTGATCTCCAAACAGATCCCTAAAGAAGAACTTGCTTAAATGATGCCTCTTGAACGGATCACCAACTATGAAAAACAATTTTATGGCGTTTAGAGGGATGTTCATACTTCTACTCCCCCTGAGATAAAAAGGCTTCCAGACGGCACAGTCAAAACTGTTTTCACAAAGCCAGGCCAGGAAGGTCCTTCTGTTCCTTTCGGACATATTTTGTCAATCACCCCAGCCTATGTCATCCAAGCGAGATCCTCCAATTGCTTGGGTAGATCAAAATGCCAAGCCATGTTATGTGTCTCACATAAATAGTCATTTTATTTAGGATCATGCACCCGAGGAATGTGATTCTGATTGTAAATATGATACACCTTATTAGTGGGAAGCATCGGATGATGAAGATGAGCCCGAATGGTCTTATCCCATCAGATATGCTACAAAGAAGAAAAAAAGAAGAATACATCTCTTTGTTCCCACAAGCATTACCATTATCATTATGATGATGATGATGATCATGGCCCGAAGCAGAAAGCTAGAAACTGGAAGGTTCCTGTTCCTACTGTTTCTTCTGGTAAATTATCTCTATATGATTTAGTTAAAGAAACAGGTCATGAAAACCTTCTTCCTAAACAGAGGCCAGATCCAGTGATTCTTATCATTCAACAATCTATCCCATGTATAGCAATGATGGATCCTTGTGAGTAGGACTTTCCTTCGATTGAAAGAACCAATAGAGAAACAAAGGTTATAGCAAAACCTTTCTCTGTCCCAACAGAAATTAATCCTACTGGTGAAAATAGGCCAGTTTCAGCAATAGAAGAAGTTCTTAACTGGCAGACCGAGAATACAATCAGTCAAAATAGAACCCGATAAAGATTGACTCAAAGATTGATCTGTTGACTCTTAGAATCGATATTTTGACAAGTAGACTTGACCAAATCTCTGATTAAGTCAAATAGCTTTATATGACTTTAACTTCTCAGGCTTATCAACTGGGTGCAGATTTGAAATGATTTATCAAGGATATATTGGACCAGAGTTCACCAGAAAGGAGCAAGAATTATCACAAATCTGAAAGGATTTACAAAGAATTGAGCTAGATATTGCCAATGATCATGCACAGACTATCTATGACCCTTATCCATCTTACCCCTCTAGTTTTCAAATTCCTACATATCCAACATCACCTCCCTTTTATCCCAGAGAATATGATTATAGTAAGGTTTTCAAAATGTCTTATCCCATTTTAAGACGATTGAGAAAACCTCAACCTACTCTTCCACCTATACAACCAAATCCCCTCCTTAGACCTCCGGTAAGACCACCTCTTTCCCTTTACCTGAAAGACCTTTTTAGCCATCATCCTCATATACTAAACCCATTGAACCAACACCATCCTCTCAAGGAGTTATAATACTATCATCTCTACCAAAACAGACTTCTCTGCTAGACAGAGAAAAAAAGAAGAAGTTGTTGATCCAAACAAAACCATAGCCACTCTTCAGCCCTTAAATAAAGACCAACCCTCCTTAGATAGACACTTTGAAACCGAGTCTCATCCTTCTGTTGAGTATAGTTTTACCTCTGACTCCAAAACGTATCATGCTGATATTTCCAAAGTAGCAATGGTCCAACCAGATCTCACAGTTGAAGATCCTTTTGACGAAGAACCATTTGTCTCTAACATATCTGAGCCTAGGAGAATAGATTACAATCCAACCACAGGTCCATGGTTCACTTTTGATGACCTTCCTCCAGAAAAATGGAGAGATAGACTCCATGAGTTTGGAGCATAGATTGACTTGCAGCTTGCCAGGCATGATACAAATCTTGAAGAAGTTCTCATTGAATTTCTCTCAATATTGACGGGAACATTAAGAGAATGGTTTCAAAGTTTTAGTGATTACCAGAAGATAGCGACAGCTAGAGTTGATAATACAGGAACTCTTCTGGGACTTATTCATAAGGAATTCATTGGTGATTTCCAAATCATTGACAAAAGGCATTGTCAGGAATACTTTGAAATGAAATACTGTTCTTTAGATAAAAGAGACTTGCAAAAGCATTTTCAGAGATGAGCTAATGATGTCAATCTCAGGCATACTTTTATTGCCTCTCTTCCAGATGAACTGCAACCAGAACTTCAAAGAGCCATCAATGCACTTCATAGAAATATGTCTGATATTTCTATAGGTGAAATATACCAGTTGGCATGGACAACTGTGGACAAGCTTTGTGAACAACAGAAGTTTTTCAAAGGAATGCTAAAAGGACAGTCAAGATTGAAGCATGCTTGCAAAAAACCCATATGAAGATGAAGTGCAAAGACCATAAGGATTGCTCTTGTTCTACCAAGAGAAAATCTCATTATCATTTATTCAGATATCCAAAGGGTTCTTATTCTAGAAGAAGATCTAGAAAGCTTTTCCTGAGGTACTTCAAAAGACATAAGCCCTATTCAAAGAAATTTGACAGGTGCTATTTGTGCAAGAAAAAAGAACAATTTGCAAAAAATTGTCCTAACAAAACAAAAAGAGATGTGAAGATGCTTCAACACTTGCAGATTGTTTTAATGATCAATAAAGATGAAGATATCAAATCTGTCATTGAAGAACAAGATGATCAAGATGAAGAAACACAATATGTTCTTCCTTTCTCTAAAAACAAAGAAACTTATTCTGAACCTTCATCCCAAGAAGATGATGGTCCTCAAGGGTATTTATATTCCCTTGAACAACCCATATATACCCTGAAACATAACCCATCTTTCTTTGGTTTCCTTTCTCTTCAACTAGAACACAACAAAGTCATCCCCAAGCCAAATGTTAAAATTCATATCCTTCCCAGAAGATATGAAAAACTAATTCCTGTTATTGCTTTCATAGATACTGGAGCTTGCAAAACTATCATGAATCCTGATATTCTTCCTTCTGAAGCATGGACTCCTTATGACCAATATTTCCTTACTAATGATTCAAATACATTCAAGATTGAATGGATTACACGAAGGAAGATTGGTATTCAATTCTTTCTAGGATGTATTCTATGAATGAAAGTTCTTGGAAGTGATCTTCCTGAAAAAGATATCCTTATTGGATTTGATGCTTATTATCATACTAAGAATATTCAAGTATTGCCTAGAGGAATTAGATATAAAAATTTCTTTAATGCATATACTGAAATTCCTAATCTGTTTGAAATATAACAAGCACCGTCAGGATATGAAGGCATTCGAGATCATCTTATTAAGTTTTGTGCTAACGGTTATCAATAATTCTCTCATTTATCTCCATTATGGAGGAATCAAGAGTTTTTTTTTTTTTATAAAACTCCCCTTCAAGAAAAACGAAGATATCAATCCCACGAAAGCTTCTCATCTAAGAATGAATCCAGAAGATCTCAAGCTTGCTAAAGAAGAATGTTCTGCACTGCTTAAACAAGGCCTTATTGAACCAACAAAATCTGATTGGGCTTGCCAAGTGTTTTATGTTGAAAAAAGATCAGAAATCAAAAGAGGAAAGAGAAGATTAGTTATTGATTATAAACCTCTCAATATTTTCCTCAAAGATGACAAATTTCCTTTACCAAAGCCTAGTTCATTTATAGTCCATCTTGGCGATGTGAAGATCTTTTCTAAATTTGATCTTAAAGCTGGTTTTTAGCAACTGAGTATCCACTCAGAAGATTGGGACAAAATTGCTTTTTGTATACCAAATACCCAATATCAGCGGACTGTTATGCCATTTGGGCTCAAAGTCACCCCATCACTGTTTCAAAAGGCCATGACCAGAATCTTTGAACCTATGCTTGATAACCTCCTCATTTATATTGATGACCTTTTACTCTTCTTAAAGGATGAGGATTCCATAAATTTTTATTGTCCCAGTTTGGGAAAATAATTGAAAAATATAGGATCATGTTGTCGGCAAAAAAAGGATAGATAGGTGTTAGATGCATAGAATTTCTTGGAATGCATTTTGAAAATGGCCAGTATTATCCTGGACCACATATTGCAGAAGAACTGCTCAAGTTCCCAGATGATAATCTTATAGTAAAGCAAATTCAACAATTTCTAGGAGTTATTAATTATCTTAGGGATTTTATCCCTCATGTGTCTAATCATACCAGTCAGTTGTCCAAACTTCTTAAAAAAAATCCTCCCGCATGGGAGACAGAGCAGACTTTAGCTGTCCAAACTGTCAAAAGAATTGTACAGCATCCACCTCTTTTAAAGATTCCTAACAAAAGACTGAGAATCCTGCAGACTGATGCTAGTGATGACTTTTGGGGAGCTGTCTTAATTGAAGAAATAAATGGAAAGAGGTTCTATTGTGGATATGCAAGTGAACAATTCAAGAAATCAAAAAAGCATTATCATGCTACTTATAAGGAGATCCTTGCAGTCAAAAGAGGAATCGAGAAGTTTAGTTTTCATCTTAGTCCTTATCAGTTCAGAGTGAAAATGGACAATACGTCTTTTACCATAATGCTTAATCCCAAGGAAAAAAATTTGCCAGACAGCCAGTTACTCTTATGGAAAGACTGGTTTTCTCACTATAAATTCACTATCCATCACTCAAAGGTCATCAGAGCACCATCGTAGATTTCCTCTCAAGGGCTCAGAAAGCTTCTCAACCTCCAAAGCTCTTGTCACTCTCTAAACATCAGCTCATGTTAATCCTAACCATCTCTGAACCAAAAATGCCTCATAGAATGAGAGCCACGATTTTCCCTCCTGGATCTTATCCTGAATCTCTAGTAGATGTCTAAAACCTTGATCGAAGCATTATGTTCTACTGGCTCCACCTTCTTCTCATGAATACTGGAATTCACTCATATCCTCAGCCCTTTGATGCTGATGCTCCATACCTCACAGTTTCCATCATCAAAGAACCCATACCAGGGGAATTTTCATGGTATATTTGGTCCGTCTCAGCCAATTATACCTGTGCCATAACCTTCTCAGTCATAGTCATACATGACCATCTGAATGACTCAAGAAACAAAAATTCTCCTCTTACCACACTTTTTGAGATGATTGCTCCTCTTCCCTACTAGAGAGAAAAACTTTAAAAAATTCTCAAGGATCATAATGTCTAGGACTTACCATCCTTTAAACAAAAGAAATTTTTTTGTTTGTATATTTTTTTTCAGAAACTATGGCATAGATGCTAACCAAAGGCTTTAACACAGACAACCATCTAATTCTCCAGGTGACTACTCCCTCATGGCCAAGAAATGAAAGATTGTTAATGGAGAAAATTAGAAAAACATTAACTGCACTTAATCTTAAGGGAAAGGTCTAAGAGAAAGACATGAAGTGTCTTCTCTTGTGTCTGGCTGATTAAGTGCAGTTAATATTTTTTCAATTTTCTCCATTAACAATCTTTCATTTCTTGGCCATGAGGGAGTGGTGACTTGGAGAATCCATGGTTGTCTGTGTAAAGCCTTTGGTTAGCATCTATGCCATAGTTTCTGAAAAAAGTATACAAACAGAAAAAAACTTTTTGCTTTGAGGATGGTAAGTCCCAGACATTATGATTCTTGAGAATTTTCTAAAGTTTTCCTCTCCAGTAGGGAAGAGGAGCAATCATCTCAAAGAGTGTAGTAAGAGGAGAATTTTTGTTTCTTGAATCATTCAGATGGTCATGTATGGCTATGGCTGAGAAGGTTATGACATAGGTATAATTGGCTGAGACGGACCAAATGTACCATAAAAATTCTTTTGATATGGGTCCTTTGATGATGGGAACTATGAGGTATGGAGCATCAGCATCAAAGTGCTGAGGATATAGGTGAATTCTAGTAGTCATGAGAAGAAAGTGTAGCCAACAGAACATAGTGCTTTTGACAAGGTTTTAGACATCTGTTGGAGATTCAGGACGGGATATAAGAGGAAAAATGGTGGCTCTCATTTTGTGAGGCATTTTTGGTTTAGAGATGGTTAGGATGAACAGGGTTGATGTTTGGAGAGTGACAAGAGCTTTGGAGGCTCAGAACCTTTCTGAGGCCTTGAGAGGAAAGCTGCGATGGTGTTCTGGTGACCTTTGAGGTGATAGACAGTGAATTTATAGCGAGAAAACTAGTCTTTTCATCAGAGTAACTGGTTGTCTAGTAAAATTTTTCCCTTGGGATTAACCATTCTGGGAAAAGACAGTGAACTAATAAGGATTGAGATGAAAATTGAACTTCTCGATTCCTCTTTTGGCTGCAAGGATCTCATTGTAGGGAGCATGATAATGCTTTTTTGATTCCTTGAATCGTCCACTTGCATGTCCACAGTAGAACCTCTTTCCATTTATTTCTTCAATTAAGACAGCTCCCTAAAAGTCATCACTAATATTAGTCTACAGGATTTGCAATCCTTTATCAGGAATCTTTAAAAGCGATGGATATTGTGCAATTCTTTTAAGAGTTTGGATAGCTTAAGTTTGCTCTGTCCCCCATAGGATTTTTTTTGAGAAGTTTGGATAGCTGGCTAGTATGATTAGACACATGAGGGATAAAATCCCTAAGATAATTAATAATTCCCAGAAATTGTTGAATTTGCTTTACTGTAAGATTATCATATGGGAACTTGAGCACTTCTTCTGCAATATGTGGTCCAGGATAATATTGGCCATTTTCAAAATGCACCTGTCTCTCCTTTCTTTGCCGACAACATAATCCCATATTTTTTAATTATTGTTCCAAATTAGGACAATAAAAGTTTATGGGAATCCTCATCCTTTGAGAAGAGTAAAAAGTTGTCAATATAAATAAGGAGGTTATCAAGTATAGGTTCAAAAGATTCTAGTCATGACCTTTTGAAACAGTGATGGGGCGACTTTGAGCCCATATAGCATAACAATCCACTGATATTGGGCATTTGGTATACAAAAAGCAGTTTTGGGCCGATCTTCTGGGTGGATACTCAATTGCCAAAAACTAGCTTTAAGATCAAACTTAGAAAAGATCTTCGCATCTCTAAGATGGACTGTAAATGAACTAGGCTTTAGTAAAAGAAATTTGTCATCTTGGAGGAAAATATTAAGAGGTTTATAATCAATAACCAACCTTTTCTTTCCTCTTTTGATTTCTGATCTTTTTTCAACATAGAACACTTGTTTAATAAGGCCTTGTTTAAGTAGTGCAAAACATTCTTTTTTAACAAGCTTGAGATCTTCTGGATTCATTCTTGGATGAGAAGCTTTTGTGGGATTAATATCTTCATTCTGCTTGAAGTTGATGACTGTCATCACAAAACTTAAGAAGATGATCTCGAATGCCTTCATATCTTAGTGGTGCTTTTTGGATTTCAAACAGATTAGGAATTTTAGTATATGTACTAAAGAAATTTTTATATCTAATTCTTTTAGGTAATACTTGAATATTCTTAGTATGATAAATAATGATATCTTTTCTAGGGAGATCACTTCCAAGAATTCATCCATGGAACACATCCGGGAAAGAATTGAATACCAATCTTCCTTCATGTAATCTATTCAATCTTGAATGTATTTGAATCAGCAGTAAGGAAATATTGGTCACAAGGAGTCCATGCTTCAGGATTCATGATAGTTCTGCAAACTCTAGTATCTATGAAAGCAATAACAGGAATTGGTTTTTCATATCTTCCTGGAAGGATATGGATTTTAACATTTGGCTTGGGATAACTTTGTTGTGTCCTGGTTGAGGAGAAAGGGCACGAAAGAAAGATGGGTTATATTTCAAGGTATACATGGGTTGTTCAAGGGAATATAAATACCCTTGAGGACTATTATCTTCTTGGGATGAAGGTTCAAAATCAGTTTCTTCATTTTCAGAGAAAGGAAGAAGATATTGTGTTTCTTTATCTTGAGCATCTTGTTCTTCAATGACAGATTCGATATCTTCATCTTCATTGATCATTAAAACAATCTACAAGTGTTGTAGCATCTTCACCTCTCTCTTTTTGTCTTGTTAGGATAATTTTTTTGCAAAATATCATTTTTTCTTGCACAAATAGCACCTGTTAGATTTCTTTGAATAAGGCCTACACTTTTTGACGTACCTCAGGAATGACTTTCTAAATCTTCTTCTGGAATAAGAACTGTATGGATATCTGAATCGACGATAATAAGATTTTCTCTTGGTAGAACAAGAGCAATCCTTATGGACTTTGCACTTTATCTTTAGATGGGGTTTTTTTTGCAAGCATGCCTCAATTTTGATTGTCCTTTCAGCATTCCTTTGAAGAACTTCTACTGTTCATAGAGCTTGTCCACAATTGCCAATGCCAACAGGTATATTTCACTTATAGAAATATCAGACATATTTCTGGTTGCAACTCATTTGGAAGAGAGGCAATAAAAGTATGCCTGAGATTGACATCATTAGCTCATCCAAGTATGCTTTTGCAAGTCTCTTTTATATAAAGAACAACATTTCATTTTAAAGTATTTTTGATGCTGCCTTTTGTCAATGATCTGGAAATCACTAATGAATTCCTTATGAATGAGTCCGATAAGAGTTCCTACATTATCAACTCTAGCTGCCTCTATCTGCTAGTAATCACTGAGACTTTAAAACTATTCTCTTAATGTTCCCGTCAATCTTGAGAGAAATTCAGTGAGAACTTCTTCAAGATTTCTATTATGCCTGGCAAGCTGCAAGTCAATCCATGCTCCAAAGTCATGGAGTCTATCTCTCTATTTTTCTAGAGGAAAGTCATCAAAAGTGAATCATGGACCAGTGGTTGGCTTGTAATCTATTCTCCTAGGCTCAGATGTATTAGGGACAAATGGTTCTTCGTCAAAAGAATCTTTAATTGTAGACCATTGCTACTCTGGAAATATCAGCATGATACATTTCAAAGTCAGAGGTAGAACTATACTCAACAGAAGGATCAGACTCAATTTTAGAGCTTCCATCTAAGGAGGGTTGGTCTTTATTTAAGGGCTAGAGAGTGGCTATGGTTTTGTTTGGATCAATAACATTAAGAAATATTTTATTTCCATCATAACACGGTCACATATTGTGTTAACATAAATGTGATGTTTCTTTTAATTGATACACAAGGTTAAGAAATATATAGTGGATAATTGAAATAGAGTTACTTTGCCCTATTACCCTTATGTTAATCATTTTCATGTGTCTTAAAAGCATGGATTAATATGATCAGTCTGACAAGCTAGAGATATCTTCATCAAGGTTGTGTTTAGTTTTATCAATGTCCTTTTTTTTTTTTTGGTCATCAAGAGTTTGTATCTATGATATGTTTTAATTTGCAACAGGAGGAAGATTCATATAGATAAGCTTGACATCACATCTCCTCAGATTAGGAGTGTATGTGTTCTTTTGGTTTTTACTTATATATCTCTTACTAGGCCGAATTTTGTCCAAAGTGGAACTTCTTGTATCAAGTCAACTTTGCTCTCACTACATATTTTACTACCCAAGCATACTCCCAACAAGGTGGTTTTGTATCACTTGCACCAGGAGGACTCATATGAGTATACTCGGTATCACATCTTAATCGAGCCAACTTACTAGGCCAAATTCCATCAGAAGTGGGACATCTTACTAGGCCAAATTCTATTTGAAGGGGACTTCTTGTATCAAGTCAACTTTGCTCACACTACACATTTTACTACCAAGCATACTCCCAACAAGGTAAGTTTGATCTACAATAAATGTGGTTTTGTATCACTTGCATCAGGAGGAATCATATGAGTATGCTTGGTATCACATCTTAATCGAGTCAACTTACTAGGCCAAATTCTATCTAAAGTGGGACTTCTTGTATCAAGTGAACTTTACTCACACTACACATTTTACTACCCAAGCATACTCCCAACAAAGTAAGTTTGATCTACAATAGTTATGGTTTTGTATCACTTGTATCAGGATGACTCATATTAGTGGGCTTGGTATCACATCTTAATCGTCACATCTTAATAAGGTAAGTAAGTCCAATCTACAATAGATGTGCCACCTAGCAAAACCTAATCCACTATCTTAAATGAGATTCGTCCTTGAATATGTTCAATAAAAGTGGGATTTGAACTCGTTCAGTCTTTGATACCAAACCTTAAGAATCAAAAATAGCTATCATGTTAAAAGCTTAAGAATGAGTTGGCTTGATATCACATCTTAATCGTCACATCTCAATAAGGTAAGGTAAGTCCGATCTACAATGGATGTCTTAAGAATGAAATGCTAGCCATCATGCTAAAAGCTTAAGAATGAGTGGGCTTGATATCACATCTTAATCGGCACATATCAATAAGGTAAGGTAAGTCCGATTTACAATGGATGTGCCACCTAGCAAAACCCGATCCACTATCTTAAACAAGATTCATCTTTGAATATGTTCAATAGAAGTGAGATTTGAACTCGTGCAGTCTTTCATACCAAACCTTAAGAATAAAATGCTAGCTATCATGCTAAAAGCTTAGATAAAAAAGGATGCACGAAATAGTCTTTATAGCCTCATTTACTACTATGATGCCTTCTGAATGACATAATGGCAATGCCTCCTTAATGTTGAAGCTATATCTCCCCCATCCTCCTTGCCCACCATCTTTTCCTTTGATTTCTTCACCTCAAGTGATTTTGTCTCAAAGCTAACAAGCTAAGATGGCTCTGCATTAAAGGCACTATTGTTATATATTGGCCATGGCTAGGTGATGGAAATATGATGAAACAATCAAAAAAAGGATAGAGGGATGAGGCAACCGGAGGATGGACAATTTTGACACCAAGTACAACCATTGCATTGTATAGAAAACCTTATGATGATGAACGAGAGAAACATGGAGTGTCAAAAAGATGTGACCAAATATGGATAAAAAGATCTCTAATTCATTAATGGCTTAAGCTGTACATAAAATGTTTTACATGCATATTTAAACCTGTAATTTGAGTGTCAAAATATACACAAAATATTACAACTAGGGGTGTTCAAAATTACTTGTCTCGATTTCGATCATATTGAGACAGGACAGGCTTGTCCAAAAATTTTTTCGAGACAAGACAGAAAATAAAACTTGGACGGGACGGGATGCGAGACGGGGTCATCCCGTCCCGATCCCGTCCTGGATATATATATGTATATAGATAATAATATTTTTAAACTTACTCCAGACATTTAATATGATACTCCTCTCATTTAAAAAAAAAAAAATTGCTTCATTGTCTTTTCCCCACCCAAGCCCTCGGCCCTCACAATCTCCACTCTTAGAGTCGCCGCCTTGCTGTTCATCCCCTTCCCTTGCTGTTGCTATCTCCCAATCGCAAGTTGTAGACTCACAATAGGTTGCGTCGTGCCAATCTCCTCGGCTCTCTCCCATCCATCAGCTAGTTCCATTGCCTTGTTGTTCACTTTACCTTCACTTCTCAAGTTCTCTTCATCATCATCGTGTGGCTCCATGAAAGATTCAGATAGCAGTGAGTTAAAGACACAAGCTTTCGTCATTATCATCGCTCAGCCTTGGCTACACGCTTGCACTCTGTTCTTCTATCAGTCTCCGTCACGCCTTCTCCTTCTCTCTCCCAAGCTAGAAATTTCAAGCTTAGGTATTAGGATTTTTTTGCGGCTAATCGATGTGTGAAGAAATTGCGTTAGATGCTTTGATTTGAGGCGCTGAAAATATTAATTATTCTCTGTTGTTTTGTTTCTTTGCTTATGATTCTCATGAATTGGTTCAGATCTAATGAAAATTGGTACTGATTTTGTCCCTTGGCATGGTTAATTTCTTAAATAATGCTTCTTCTCTCGGCTTTAGTTCATTTTTTATTTATTATCTTTTCACAGAAAAAAAAGGAAGAAGAAGAAAGTGGCGAGACGTCTCGGTCCCATCCCGGTTGTGTCCTATTCCGTTTGGAACTTGGACACTTTCGGAATGGGACGGGACACGGACCAAAAATTTTGTCCTGTTTCTGTTCATTAGGATGGGATTGTCCCGGTTCCATTCTATCCCGTAAACATCTCTAATTATAACTTCATGGAGATTTTAATTTTATTTTTATAAAATTTACTAGAAGCAAAAATGGCTAAAAATTGAATTGAATAGATTGATAAAATTAATAGAATAAGTCAAATGATAAAAACTAATTAAGATGCAGCCATAAAACATAATTTTCGTTGGCAAAATACACACACAAAAACATAATTTGAAGTAATTGAATGAAAAGCACTTGATTTAGACCTGATTTTTTTCCAACCGATTTAGTCATGGTTTGTTTATCAAATAAAAAATAACTAGTACGAGTTTTAACTGTACTCATCGAAACCATGGCTCATCTGAGAACCGCGCTAGCTAGTTTCCATGTTCAGATCTGAAATCTAATCTACAGCTGCACTATTGCACTTCAAAGTTTCTTAATTTCAATCAAAGTTTTGCAATTTATTCTTCTTCTGTACATTGCAATCTAGGCTTTCGTATCATTTCCCCAATTTTCCCGACAAATTCTCGGCGATGTCATCCTTACTTCATCAAAGAACAATTCACAATCCTTTCACCAATCGATTCCCTTTTTCCCCTCCATCCTCGACGAATTCCCAGAAACGGATTTCGATTTTCAGCCCTATTGCGCTTCTTGTCCTCTTGTGTCTCGTTGTGGTGTTTGGCGTCTTCTCGCCCTGGGTGGACTTGCCCCAAGGCATCTTCTCAGCTTCCGAACCGGCGATCTCCAAGTGGCGTCACTATACATTGGCACAAGCGCTGCCTTTTGTGGCCAAGAATGGGACGGTGATAGTTTGTATTGTGAGCCAACCCTACTTGGCTTTTCTTAATAACTGGTTGATAAGCATCGCTAGGCAAAATCGTCAAGATATGGTGCTTGTGATTGCGGAGGACTATGCGACACTTTATAAGGTCAATGAGCGTTGGCCTGGCCATGCGGTACTTATCCCACCTGTGCTTGATGGTGAAGCTGCCCATAAGTTTGGTTCTCAGGTATGTACAACGTGATTTAATTATATGATCATACTACGAACTTAACTTTGGCCCCGGAAATTATTGGTGCTTGCAGGATAGTTCTTTCTTTCGTCTAGTTACTTGAAGGGACCATTTTTAAGACGAGCTTATGTATTCTCTAATTTTCAATTTTCAGATACTAGAGCCGATTAGTTCTAACAATGCCAGTATGAAATTTTTAGTTTAGTCTTATTTTGTTGATTCTAGTGTTCTATATATTTCAATAATAGGCATCTGAAGTTGATATTGATTTTATTAGAGTTTAGTTGTGACTCAGAAGCGGGTAATTCGTGATTTGAGTTTATCGTTCTTTTACTTTGCATAATCGACGAAGTAGCAAGTTAGTTTTTCCCCTTTCCAGTTTCCATAACGAAAGCTGCCATTTTAATTGCGTATACATTTTAAGACGCAGAATTGCTGATTTGCTAATCTATTTCGCCTGCCTTCGCTGATTTGTAAGAATGTGTAGCATAACCCCTTTTTTTTTTCAATTGACGCATTGTGGCACGAAAAACTGCTTTGATTTTATGTTAGCATTATTCATCCTGCCTTACAAATTGAATGCGGTTCCTTTGGTTATGAAGAGTGTTCATCAGATTCTAGACTAGATAACTTTTGGCTATCTGTCTCTCAGCAATATAAGAAGATATCTATTGTTACTTGGTTGCATCTGTAATGAAATCATTAATTGGATCCATTTCTTGACGATACACGGTGCTGATTCTGAGAATCAATTGTTTATTTTTTTGTCTAGGGTTTCTTCAACTTTACAGCCAGGAGACCACGCCATCTACTGCAGATTTTGGAGCTTGGATACAATGTTATGTACAATGATGTTGATATGGTTTGGTTGGCTGATCCATTTCCTTATTTGGAAGGGAGTCATGATGTGTATTTTACAGATGATATGACTACAGTAAGTGTGTGAATATAAGTCTGGTACATTTTTGCTTCATATCAATTATTATCTACATCGAATCATGCAGAGCTACTTTTGGCTTCTGGGATGGGATAGTATAAGGGGATTACCTGTTTTATCACCTCAAACTATTGTTACTTGTTAAATATAAGGAAGTACAGTTTTGTGGAGGATGACTCAAAGTATATGTTATTTCACTAGATCTTCACTGAAGGACCTAGATGCAGATAATATTCGCAAAAATGAGAATTCTAATTGTATTGATTGGCCAGTATGTATTCTGATTAACTCTTCTCTTTCTCCTTTTCTTTTTAACCGTGAATTAAAGCTTGTCTGATAATAAAACTTAAGATCCATGGCATTACTTGATGTAGTCATGTAGCAGTTCAGCATGTATAGGATTCCTCCTTATTTGGTCCTTCGGGATTTTGATTGCTGTTCGATATTAGAATAGATGATTATATAAGTATTCGAATTCCTTCAAAGACTTGGGTATCATATCTGGTGGAGGCATACCTGGGACCTGCTTGTGTTCCCTAAATATGTATTCAAATAATTTCAAAGACCTGGATTTCATATATGGATACATACTTGGGAAATGTTGGTGTTTCCTAAAGCGCATTCATATGATTCTAACGAATGAGGCTCTAGCAGGGCTTTTCCCCTTCTGAAGTCCTTGCAATGTGATGCTGTATTCTTATCTCATTGATTTCTTTTCATTTCTTTTTTTTGACCAGATCAAACCATTAAACCACTCTCATGATTTACCACCACCAGGGAAAAAGGGGCGCCCTTACATATGCAGTTGCATGATTTTCCTGCGCACTACTGATGGAGCTAAGCTAGTTATGAAAAAGTGGATTGAAGAACTTCAGCTTCAGCCATGGTCTAAGACCAAGAAATCTAATGATCAGCCTGCTTTTAACTGGGCTTTGATGAAGGCTGCTAAAGAGGTCTGTAACGTTTGTCCCATTTGGCTTAGTTTCCGATTTAGTTTTTATGTTACTTATACTGCAAACTCATGTGAGAAGTAAGCTTTTTTTTTTTTTTTTTAAATAAAGAAAACTTCGATATTTCCATTAGAATAATAGGATTTAAAGGGCTGTGCTCAGTATAAACTATAGAGTCATTTATTCTGAGGTTTACGGGCAAATTCTCGCTAATCTATCTGATGATAATGTGAGTAGTGTTTATGGAAGATATTTATTACATGAAAATAAATGAGGGATATGCAGTTTCCTTTCTCAATTGAAAAGCAGAATACAGGAATTACTTTTCCATGCCAACTCAAGACAAATCAATCCTTTGTTTCTCCTGGGTTATCAAGGAATGACCAGAGGAGGCAAATTGTCATTGGGAGGAGGGGTTTTGCTGTGGTTCCTGTCAATAATAGACTCCAAAATTCTCTTTATGAATGAACTGTCAATTTGCACTTCTCATCTATGTTTGTGATTATAGTTCTCAAGTGCTATAAATCTGCTTCAACGGTTCTCATATGTGCGCTAGAAGGATGAACCCAAATCTCATATAGTAGTGAGTTTAATGCAATCGAAGAGTCAGCGAATTTGTCTGGAAAACTAAGTGAAGCTCCTGTAGAATTGAGTTTATTATTGTCTAGAAGTCAGTTTATGATTTTTTGTAATGCGCAATCTTCTTTTATCATTTTTGCAAAGGAGTTCAATTTGTTTATAATTAAGTTTGCATTTCCGAACATTATACCATCATAAGCAAATTTCTATTGATGTATTGAAAAGCATCTGAAGTGAAGCTGTTTTTGTCGTCTTCATGCAACTCTCTGCAGGTGGACCTGTACTTGCTGCCCCAGCCTGCATTCCCCACAGGAGGTTTGTATTTCAAGAACAAGACCTGGGTTAAGGAGACTAAAGGAAAGCACGTTATAATTCACAACAACTATATCATAGGTTTCGAGAAGAAGACAAAACGGTTTCGTGATTATGGCCTCTGGTTGGTGGATGATCACGCCCTTGAGTCCCCACTTGGTGGATTATGATTCGCGGGAGATCTCTGCATATTTTTTGCCATGATCAAAAGCATTTCCGTTCACATGGTACTTCTGTCCAACCCACTTATCCCACCGTGCATGACACATCTTGAAAGAAGAAATTCTTGCAGTCCATTGGCTTCCCGAAGAACCCATGAACGTCACTCAATCATTGGCTGGCAAGTTAATAGTGTTATGAAAATCTTAAGCCAGCAAAGCTCTACAGAAAAATTCAGTGAATGAAGTCTATCAAAAATAGGGACATGACCGAGGTGGGTCTGATGGAGAAGTGTGCATCCCTTCTTAATTTACTTCGATGACAACATTTTTGTGAACTGGTTTTGCCTAAGAATATCTCCCTTTGGGGAAGTGAACTGGACTTGTGCCAAAACTGCTATGTAGCAAGTATGGCATCTGCTGGGACCCGGGCCATTTTTCATTATCCCTTTTGTGATTTTCACTTTGGTCTTTTTGTTTACAATAGATAAAAAAGTAGCTTTTACGTGTAAATTAATGTTTTAAAAGTTGGATGGGATATTTACTGTAAAAGTCGCTGGATCATAGTTTTTATTATTTACCTGGTTAGAGGTGAAATAATAATATTATATGTATAAAAATAAATTATTAAATAAATTCGAAATATGAATTTAAATAATCTAATTTCATGATGAACAACTATCTCAAATGCTGACCAGCTTACTTTAGTGATGTTAGAGGGCTGGTCTGAACCCATAAAGGAAGATTAAAATAATCATCTTTCTGGAAGGAAATATTAACAGAAACCCACTTGATTAAATAACTGTACTAAATAGTACCTCCATTGTATCAAAATCATATTATTGTCTCAAACGACTTTTATTTTTGGGCAAGGGTCCCCAGTGATTTTGAATAATAGAGCAGTTCCTTTCATTCAATTTACCTGTTGTTAACTTAAATAAAGGAAGATTTTTAAAAAAAAAATTTAAGACAAGAGATAATTGAAAACGAAATTGTGATGATCAAGTAATTAAAACATGCATAAATAACACAAAGTTACTTTTTCATTAATAACTAAAAGTTCATTATTATAACCAAAAAAAAAAAGTTGGAAAGCAACGATTTCACTTTTTCGCTGTAATAATCAAATCATTTCTATATTTCCAATAAAAAATTGGTTGAATCGATAAAAACATGACTTAAATCTAATAATCATGCTAATAATGCAAAAATCATGTTGGTTGATAATAAGTGATCGTGTATTGAACAATCAAGCTTGTTTTAAAGATGTTAGTAAGACTAGTCTAAACTAACCCAAATTTTTATTGAAAATAAACAAGTTAAAGCACACAAAACTCTTAATCATGTACAAATGATCCCTTAATTTTTAGAACTTAATAATAAACCTCAATGAGCTTTTGAGTTTATATTGATAATCCTCAACTATCAATTATATAATCCTTAAACTACATTTTTATGTACACATAAAGCCCTCAAAATTTGATTGATATGTAGATAATCTTCTTAAATTTTAAATCATTTGCTGATAATTAATATACAAAATTAATTATACCAGAGTTACTCGCATAAATGAAAGAATTTAGGAATTTTATTGTAAAGCTTTAAAGATTATGAAAGTTCTGTAAGATTTAGAATTCAGGGGGTCTTGTATAATTTAATTGATTTTGTCAAGAAATACTGGGTCTCACTAACAACATAAACCCATTTTGGATAGAAACCAAACCATGGTTTTAGAAGTGCTTTTACGGATTACGAAGTAAATATGTAGAGGAGATTACCTCGTTTTGCGGAAAAGTGATTCTGAAACTTAGGTTTTGGTTTTGCCAAACACCCCTTAAATAGAGACAGAAGTAGGTAATGAGCAGTAAATACTATTACAAACGCTGGCCAAAAAAAAAAAATTATGATCAATTTTCAAAACAAAATGCTTATTCTAGTGACATTGATGAATCTTGTCTGACCTAAACTTTTATTTATAATTATCTTTCTGCTAAACGAAATACTAGATCCCAAATACCAACAAAAACTCACTTGATTAAACAATTGTACCAAATAGTAGCTTCATGGGATCCAAATACTTGTTCCAGATAGACATTTTGAAAAAGGTAGATCCTTTCAATTTACTTTTTTGTTAATTTAGATAAAACAAGATAAGAAATCTAAGACAGAAAATCATTTTTTTTAGAAAAAATCTAAGATGATCACACCCATAAAACATGCTTGCTTGGCCCCTCTATGGTAAAAAACAAATTGGTTTTTGCCTCCTGCAATACAATGAGTCTGTTTGTCTTTTTCGGCAAAGAATAAAGACGGATGAAGATTATATAATCTTGATAAAATAATAACACACACAGACAAAGTATAATAATTTTATTACAATAATTTTATAATCAGAAAAATATAAGACAGTAATGATTTATTATTTTAAAACATATTAAGGAAATGAAAAATATGTTATTTTAAATCATATATTTAATATATTAGTTTTGAAAAGTATAAAGAACATGTAGAAATTTTATGCTTGTAGTATAAACATATTGATAAATTTTTGAACAAAAGATTAGGATAAATATTTAATTTTTATGAAACATAAGTCAATACATATAACTATAAAAAGTTCAATGTTTGATCCCAATGAATTTTACTAATAAGTTCCAATAAATTTAATATTTATAAATTATGCAATTTGACTCGTAAATATTGAATACCTTGAGACTTATTAGTATTACCTTCAAACTTTGATCATTAATATAGGAGCTATATAATTAATTTGAGAATATTAAAAAATTAGTTAAATTAATTATTTGTAATAAATTAGTATTAGTTTTTCTAAAATGTTCTTGTTAATCATGTGCATTGAAACTATTTTTGATAGAATCCTTTAATATATACAATTAACAGAAATATTTTGAAAAGAAATTATAAATGTAGGAGATAAAATAAATAGAGATATCATATTTGCATTTATGAATAATTTTACTTAAAAATATATTTATGAAAGTAATCACTCAATTATTATGATAAATTTATGTATGTTTTGCCAAACAACAACAAAAATTTTATTCTCCATGTTTTCCCAAACAATCTAGTTGAAAAACTTAACATGTATAATATAAATATTAGATTTCACATTTTTTATTGATGAAGATTCATATTTTCCTGTAAGCAATTTTTTTTTTATTTTTTTTTTACGTAAACGTGTATGAGAGTTGGGACCGTGAGCGCGTGTGGGGTATTCTTATTTAGTTTCTTCCTTTTTTTCCGGGTGGGGTCCCCAAATCTGCCCTGCCCAAAAAGCATACAGGTATTGCCTCCCCAAGTTTCTACCTGTGTTTGCCAATCGAGTACAAACTGTCAATTAAACATTGTACTATTTTATGTCATTAATATAAAAAATTATTTAATTAATTTAAAAAAATTAATAAAATTAATAAAATTAATTATTCATAATAAATATGAGCTGATTTATATTTTTTTTATTTGGCATAAACTGAAAATTTTCCTAAGTCACTTAAGACTTATAATAAATATGAGTTGATTTATATACTGTTTAATCATGGCTATCGAAAGTTGATTTATATACATATATAATCAATAGAAATGTTTTAGACGATAAATTATAAATTTAAAAGATAAAATATATTAAGTCATATATTTAGGATTTTTATTTTTTATGGAAGTCACATTTAGAGTTGAACCTAACTAGCTCAACCGAAAGCAATACATACACATATATATACTATTTTCGATCCTAAATATGAAAGCTAGTTGACTAATTTGAGTAGATTAAAAAAATAATTGAAGTTAGTTATTTGTAGTAAATAGGTATTGTCTTTCCTAAAATATCTTTGCTACTCAAATTTACTAACTAAAACTATTATTATTAGAAAGATTATTTTAACAACAAATAGACAAATATGAAGATAAAATGGATTAGAATTTTATATTTATGACTAAAATAAAAATTAAATAAATTTTTATATTAAAAATTGGAAGTAATAATAAAAAAAATCAGATAAGTGCAATCTGGAGGAAAATTCAACAGCGGCTTTTGTAGGTCCGATGGGATCTTTGAGAAAGCGACCGCCTCCCAATTCGGTTCGGTTCAAATGTTCATGTCATTGGCCATAATAAATGCATATCACATTTAATTAATTAATATGCTGCTCGAAGGTTCTCATTAAATAAATCATATTTAATTTTTCATTAAATTCAAATACAAAGAGTGACGTACATGCATTAACAAGAAACTTAAGATGGATCAGCCTTCGTAATTTATAGTACATTTTATTATGATATTTTCAGAATAATTTATCCTGAAAGCTGATAAATTGTGTACTAAAATGGATAAACTATACTTAGATTGAGTTTATTATCATCTTAAGAAATTTAAAATTGAGGCCCGAAGCATGCCTCATGTCATGCCTCTGCGTTTTCTCTTAAACATGTCACTTTCCAGTCCTCCTGGAAAAGCATTAATTTTTATCCGCTCAATAATAAAGCCTGATAAAATATTTAACTGATATTGTGCTCCACATTATTATTATTATTATTATTATTATTATTAGTACTATTACTACTACTACCCCCAATATGACACTCATTTAACAACTTTATTTCCAGACAAGAAGTTTAATCCTAATCCTAAAATTCCAATTTACTTTGTTTATTAAATTTATGATTTTTTATCAATAAGAGTTAAGTCTAATAAAAAAACTAGTTCTTCGTAACGTGACAAATTAAAGTTCAGATTTTTTTCGTTAGAAGAGGTACCTATATTAATGTCTAATAACGACTTGAATAAGATTGTTTTTAAAAGAGGATACTTATACGTGGCAAAAAATTTATAATTTTTCCTCTAAGAATCTCTATTCTTTTTTTTTTTTTTGGGCCAAACTTAAGTATCTTTATTGATAGCTCATAGGAAAGAGATTTTCATAAAAAATAGCTACAATGCACACATGATTGAGATTGTATTATACTACCTCCGGTCCTAATTATAAGACCCAGTTGACTTATTTGAGGAGATTAAGGAAGTAAGTTAAGTTAGTTATTTGTAATAAATAAGTGTTGTCATTCCTAAAATATCCTTGCTAATTAAGTATATTGACTAGAACTATCATTATTAGAAGGATTATCTTGAAAAAAAATGCATAAATATGAGAGACAAAATGGATTGGGGTCTTATAATTAGGACCAAACAAAAAGTCAAACGGGGTCTTATAATAAGGACCGGAGGTAGTATATAATAGTGCAAATTTTAAAAAAAAAACTAAATAGGCCAAACTTGTAAGTCAGATCTTAAGAAAATAGGCATGACATGTTTATATAAATAAACTTGAATGTGAATTTGGCTTATTTACTAAATAGGTTAGGCTATGCTTTAAGTATGCTATGTCCTTACTTCAGCCTCCATGTAATGCTATTATTGGAACCATTTCTATGTTACTTTTTTAATTATAAATATAAAACCCTTATATACACTATATAAAAGTCTTATATTTAAGATCTGATAAGTATTTTTTATCAACGGCCTTACATTATCAATCTATCTATCATTATTCACTAATGTCTTCGAGGTTGGACGACGGAATGGTGACGTAAAAAAGCTAATGGTTTACAGTTCTCATGATACTCCATTGTCAAATTTATGCAACTTATTTATGTCTAATTTTTTTTTCCCTCTTTCCAAATCTATTCTTAATTAAATTTATTAATGGTTAAATTATTTATTAGGGGTTGAGAAAAAAATTATTGACAAGAGTTATGTCTAAAAAGATTTTGTAACTTTTGGTAAAAAAAAGAAGAAGAAGTGATTTTCTAATATTTTATAGTATTGTGGGGAGAGTATTATATAAAAAAAAGGGACAAAAGTTGTAAAAAAAAAAACAGGTAGGATAATTAAAAACTAAAAAGACTGGAAGGAGGATCAAAGGGTACATAAAATTAATATTAAAAAAAGAAAGAAAAAGAAAGCAAAGATAGGTGAATATTCTGGTCCCATGAGCCGTGGATGAAAAGCGACACTGGTTTCAGTGGTCAGTGGATTCACGTGCGGGTCCCACCCGGCTGAGGCTCGTGCATGTGATAAGTCCATCCCATGGCTCAAGAGGAGCCGCCACCATCACCACCACAAGCACAAAAGCTCAACGTGTAGTAGTAACCTGCCTTGGTTGAGAACTTGAGATTGAGAAGAAGCCGTGGGAGAACGAATCATCAGCCAAGCTCTGCCCCTCCCTGCTTCTCCTTCTCCTTCTCGAACCCACCATGACTTGCTCCATTATCAGATGCTTCAAATCTCGTGAACCCACTTATTGCTCTTCCTCGATTTTGATCCCCCACCGCCTCTTCTTTTTCTTCTTCTTCTGTCTCTTATCTTCTTCCTCTTCTGCCTTTGTGTTTTCTGGTAATTTTCACTTCCGTTTTGTTTTCTTTTGCAACTTGCCGTACGTATCCTGACGATGTAAATCTCAGAAAAGAAAGGAGTTGAGGCTAGTTTTACTGGGGGTATTTTGTTTCTCATGTCTGCCTCGGTGTGTCTTTTGGGTCCAAGTCAAGTTTTCCACTTGCTCATGTTTCTGATTAGTTCTTAAGAGTTGAACCGATTTGATTTGTTTTTATCATGATCATTCTTTTTGATATTAAGTTGCTTTTGAACTTTCGCGAGAGGATGCACTGTCTCACGTGGTGGTTACATTTATAATTTTATTTTCTGAATACCTTTTGAAAGATTCAGCCAGGCGGATTTGTATTGACTTGAAGCTTCTCAACTCTTATTATTGACAATGATGAGTGATAGTTTAATACTTTAACGTTGACGTCTATGTTCAAATCATTTATAAATGGATCGGAATGGTCATAGCAGGATATGGGCTCCTTTATCTGCAGGCCAGATCTCTGTTTGCAAAAAGAAAAGGCAGTGATGAATACTCTAGCATTGACAATTGGGATTCGTCCGTTGATTTATGATAAGAAACCCACTATTTAAGAAAACGATTTAAAAAATAAAGAAACATTCATATTTCTTGCTGATGGATTGGCCATGACTCGATGGACGTGCTAAGTAGTTGTTCACTTGTTTGCAATGATTAGGTAATGGAACTGAAGATTTAGAAAACAGAAGCGATTTATTCCCCAAAATTCTAAGAGATGAGGCAGTGGCTCGACTCTATGAACTTGGAAAGGTAACTAAGCTAAACTCCTCCTTGATTATGTGTTATGATTTTTCAATCTAAATTACTACTAGTAACATTCTGGGACCTGTGTATTGTGTAACCAAGTTTCATATATCAGTTGAAATCTCTGACAGTTTCAAAAGCATGGCTTTTTCCGAAATTCTACTTTTTTCCCCAATTTAATAAAAATTCTACCCTTATCAAAGTTTTGGCAATAATGTGAACCACAATACCTATGTAAAGTTTTTTTTTTTTTTTGGGGGTGCTGACTATCAGTTCTCTGATAAAAGGATGATATGTGAACATATGATAAAACTTCGCACTTTAGTATTGACACCTTAGAAAATGATTCTTCTCATATAATTATTGTATTAAAGAATCTAATAGCAAAAACTTAAGAATGGGAATGTGTGTGTGTGTGTGTGTGTTTTTTTATTTATTTTTTTATTTGATATTGTGAACCGCCATGACTAGTAGATTTTAATTGGTAGCTTTGGTATTTCTTCAAATTACCTGTACTTGGAGGTTATTCCGTTCTGGTAGCTGGTGTATCATAAGATTGACTGTATTCATTCTTAAAAGTTAATGTTGCTGCTGGATGAACAGGTAAGCGATGCTCGTGACTATTTGGAGAGGACATTTTTGAGTCCGGCATCCATGAGGGCAATCAATCTTATTCGAGCATGGATGGAAGATGCTGGTTTGAGAACGTCAGCTTTTTGGCTTCTTGAGCTCTGAACATTTGGTTTTTGGAAGTTGGACTGATGATTATGCCTATGTCCAGGTGGGTGGACGAAATGGGGAATGTTCATGGTCGGGCGGAGGGTGCAAATGCAGATGCTGAGGCTTTATTGATTGGTTCTCACATGGTGACGCATTTATGTCCTCGAAACTTGTATTATATGTCTTAACCATTGGTGAAACTTTTTCCCCTATCTATATTAGTGTTTTCTTATTCTTTTGATTAGGATACTGTCGTTGATGCTGGGATGTTTGATGGATCACTTGGAATAATCTCTGCATTGTCTGCATTAAAGGCTTTGCATATGACTGGAAAACTTGGTCAGCTAAGGCGCCCTGTCGAGGTTAGCCTTGTAACTTCTCAGTTATAAAAGTTATGATATTCAAAGGTTAAATTTTGGCCCCAAAAAAAAAAAAAAAATTCAAAGGTTAAGTTGAAAAGTGTTTGTAGTGCATCCCATCTATGTTCCTTTTCAATTTTACCAAAAATGCAACACTAATTTGTGCTCATTAAAAAGGATATGCCCCAAGAAATATCATTTCATAAGATGTGAAGGAAAACACTGGACATGTTAGAAGCTAGGCTTCGTTTTTCTTCACGTCATCTTAATTCATGTCCTTAAGTTAATCCTGCAGGTGATTGCTTTTAGTGATGAAGAAGGAGTGAGGTTTCAAACTACCTTCTTGGGCAGCGGCGCTATAGCAGGAATTTTACCAGCAAAAGCTTTAAAGACAACTGACAAGAGGTTTCAGCTAGTGACTTCCTGGTTATGTCTCCAATGAAATTTCTTATATTGAATCTCTCTCATATACAGGGGCATGGCAGTGGAAGATGTTCTTAAGGAGAACTCTTTAGAAGTCACAGAGGAGAGTCTTTCAAAGCTCAAGTATGACCCAACATCTGTTTGGGGATATGTTGAGGTATAGCAGAAATTTGCTTTCTTCAACTATACAGCTGTTTTTCTCCATAATCTCTGAAGCGTTCTAATTGAAAATCTATGTGCACATTTTTTCCCGGCTGCAGGTTCACATTGAGCAAGGTCCTGTGCTAGAACGGTTTGGTTATCCCCTTGGTGTGGTTAAAGGCATAGCTGGCCAGACTCGATTGAAGGTGAACATTTAAAACATTTCAGCCTGAACTTTATCTAAATGGCACTCACTAGAAAAGGATAATGTAAAACACATGCTTCTGATCTATTACTGCAAACGATCCAACTTAACTGCTAGTATAAATCTACACGGCCGTGCAACACAAATATCATAGGTCAGATTTCAAATAGGAGCTTTCTTCATGCTGAGTTGAGCTGGGCTCTGCATTTCATTAGGGGATAAAGAAGAGTTCTCAGGAAATCTAGGTGGCGCACTAAAACGGTACCAAAATAATACCACAAGCTAAATGAAATGAACTAGAATTGAGAGATTCGATTTTAGTAGACAGGGCATTAGGTGTCTTTAATTTATGTTTGATATTGAGTATATCAGGGAGTGCTACAAATTTGGCTTCCATGCTCTATTCTCATCTTTTAATCTGTACCCTTTTTTTTGGTCAAACATCTTTTAATATGTACCATTCACATTAAAATTGAACAGTCTATCTTTTATTTTATTCTTAATATATGAATAATTTTTTATTTAAACAGGTGCATAATGTAAAATAATCTTCTAACTGCTAAATAATTTTTTTTTTTTAATTTTAAAGCTAGACAGTTCAGATCAAATCTAGATGATTAAGATATCATCTTATGGATGAGGAGAGTACCGAATTCGGATGCTCAGAGAACCTAGCAGGGTCATAACACGTCAAACCCCTTACATGTGAAAACATCCTTACTGGTGTGACCCTTCTCATTCTGATCTTAATTTACTTAAAAATCATCATCTATGCAGGTTACAGTGAGAGGTTCACAAGGTCATGCTGGAACAGTCCCAATGTCTATGCGCCAAGACCCTATGGCTGCTGCAGCTGAATTGATTTTAACTCTGGAAAGCCTCTGTAAAAATCCTGAAGAGTACCTTTCTTATGGTCATCAATGTGGAGATAATTCGGTGAAATCACTTTCAAGTTCTCTTGTCTGTACAGTAGGTGAAATATCAACATGGCCAAGTGCCAGTAATGTCATTCCAGGCCAGGCAAGAGCTAAATCTCTCAAACGCTGCTGACCTGAAGAAGTCCAAGTGGGAATGCCTTATATTCCTCCTTATAGTCAGAGTTAGTAACTTCGATGATAATATACCATATTGCTGCAGGTCACATATACTGTGGACATACGAGCAATGGATGATACTGGACGCGAGGCTGTCATTTACGAATTATCTAGGCGCATGTATCAGATATGTGACAAGCGTTCTGTTTCCTGTAACATCGAACGCAAGGTATGGGCCATCATTTGTTTGTTGAATAGCATTCCCTTGGATTTGACGTATGGAAGAGTTATAAACCTTCCGTATCTTGTTTTGAACCTATTATTAGAATGACAAAGATTTAACTGCCTTATTTTTTGGACTGACACCAAATGGAAAAACCACTCAACACTGGTGGTGGTTGAACTAATAAACACATAGTTATGCAGACTTTGATATCATGTTAGATTATTTAAACATACAAGCTGAAACTCTTAAGTGAAAACCTTGCTATAACGTTTAAGGAAGTATGGTCAATGACTTTCTTTGCTGTTGACCTCAGCATGATGCAGGTGCTGTGGCTTGTGATTCTGAACTGAGTTCACAGCTTAAGTCTGCGGCCTACTCAACACTCAAGAGAATGGAGGGCGACATTCAAGGTGAAGTGCCAGTCCTAATGAGTGGAGCCGGGCATGATGCAATGGCCATGTCTCATTTAACCAAGGTTACATTTCTCTTCTCTGTTTGCTAGTTGATATGTAATTTCCCCAGCAGGATGTGACAATGAGTAAGAATTTGAACAGGTGGGAATGCTCTTTGTGCGTTGTCGTGGAGGCATAAGTCACTCACCAGAGGAACATGTGCTGGACAGTGACGTCTGGGCAGCCAGTTTAGCAATCTTGTCATTTCTTGAAACCTTATAATAAATTGTAAATAATAATAATGTAGCTTTAAGGTGTAATTATTGGTTAATCCATTGAATTTACATTCAAGACGATACTGTTTCTGTAGTAGCTTCTGTGTCCTTGTGTAAATGAGTTGAGTTATTATGCCATGCCTAATGAGCCCCAAATTTGCCACTTCTTTGGAGATAAAAGGAAAGGGGAGCAGGTTGAGTGAAAATCTCACAAATGTATATAATTTAGCATATTGCTTATCGCACTAATGGACCTTACACATTGTTCTGATAATGACACCAGAATATCCTGATTACATCTAATACATTAAGCTTAAACTCAGAAAGACTGAATGATTGAAGACTACAAGACATTACAAGAAGGATCAAGAGAATGAGAATTCAATTCCCTTATACCAAAGGAAGCTCGAGCGCGTCATTTTAGAAATGAGAATAACCTTTCTAGGAGTGACGTTGACATTAAGAAATGCTGAATGATCAAATGAGTCTGAGTCAATGTTTCACATGAAATAAGCAACTGACGGCCCTTCTCTAAGTGATGCGTTACTTCACACTGATTAAAGATGAACTTAAAAAGAGTTCTTCATATGGTCTCAAGGAAATGAGCAAAGCTAGAGTACTTTGGCTCCCACCCTATTTCCTTGCGAGTTTTGGAGTTGTTCAATCTCTTACCAAGAGGATCATTAGTTCCTGAAATGGCAAGGTAAACATCAATCAGAATGAAAATTTATGCATAAAGAAAGAAAAGCACTTAAAAAGTTACTGATTTGAAGTGATTGTTGCAGAAATCTTCTACAAAATTCCCCTGTGAGGAAGAAATTTTAAGGAACCAAAAATGAGTTATGGAAAATATTGATGTGTTATACTTTTATTCCAGAAAGTGGTGACAATCACATGAAGAACATCGCCGAGAAAATAATGGCAGCAAACTTGAGGTATAAATTTCACAAGAAGAAACGGACTGACCAGTGAATTTATCAAATTTTTTACTGAACTTCCCACTTCTATTAATTAGGTCCATCATTTCTTGCCTGCAAACATAAAGAATACCGGGTAGAACGAGAGTTTAAATAGAAAATGCAGCCAGAGATATGAGAGAAATCAGAATGGGATTTGCAAGATTACAGAGATGGCATATAACCTAGATAAAGGATGATTATCACAACCCAAGAAAATCTTTCCTCGAATTTTTTTCTTCAGGATTGCAACTGCAAGGGAAGCAGCATCCTGGGGTGGAAATGGAAGTGTGTCAGAATGAGCATCCTCTTCATCAAAATAACCATTACTGAATGGCTACAGATATGTGAACCATTTGCTGAAGAAAATATTAAAGCAACTTCATGGCATGAAATACAGATATGAAAAAGAATTGGGAACACCAGATCATTGTTCATAAAATACAGAAAAGTAGCTAGAGATGAAAGAAACTCTGACCTCATAATGTATGAGATTCAGGATGTGATCAGGACGACTATCTACAATGCCCTTTTCTAACCAGTAATTGTGTGCACCTCTATCTGCTTTGTGTAATATGTCAAGGTTGGGGAGAGACACAAATAAAAAATCAATAACAAATCAGATTAAAGAGTTCTTGTAATGCTAATATCTTGAATTCCAGAAAGGATATATAAAGCCCTGCCAATCTCAGAACGCAACCACCAGACTCCAGCACCACATTTTCAGCATTTAGAAGAATATCTGTTCTGGGGCTCCTCCCAATCGGCACGGCTGGAGTATCCTACAAGGAGGGTATATAAAATCCTATGTGAAGGACTGTCAACAAACGTTCAAGTATATTTGCGCAAATCAAAGCGGTCAAAATAACATTGTTTTGAAAGAGAAGCCAATTTCTTAAAGTAACCAAGCATAATTCCCTTGATTCAAAAGGGAAAGAAAGAAAGGAAGGGTGATAGCTGGCCCAAAAAACTGATATTTCGATATGTCACCTACCTCATCACATGGTCCATTATCGTTACGATCATATGGAGCAGAACTTGATGTAAAAAGGAAGGAACCTTCACCACTCCAGCTTAATGCAGCTTGCCTGATTGATCAACAATCAATATCAATGTTTGGGTTCATAATATGATAGTCACAACACTAAGGCACATTTTCCTTTTCCTAGTAATTGTCATTTTATTTCAGGCTGGTGATAACCAAGTTGTAATGAAGAAGAAAGTTGATCTGGACAACAATAGTCCATGTATATATAAACTAACATCAAAACTATACATCAACGCGAGTGTCATTTTATTTCAGGCTGGTGATAACCAAGTTGTAATGAAGAAGAAAGTTGATCTGGACAACAATAGTCCATGTATAGATAAACTAACATCAAAACTATACATCAACGCGAGCACAACTTCCTTTAGCTATAGTCTCATAGTAGACTGTTTACAAAGTGAAGCAGAATACTTAAGTTCTAACCCATAAAAGAGAAAAGTTCCCAAACAGAACAAGATAACCCACTTCAAGCCTTAAGCTTGCTGGAACAGTTAACATTTCAACACATAATTGTGACAAAATCATAACACTTCCATCAAATCATGGAATGGCTTCTGCTTCTCACCTGATGTTTCCAGAATAGTCAGAGGTCCGGGAAGGTGGAGCACAATAAATAACATAAGGAAACTTGTGAGTAGATTCCGTCCATTTCAGAGACGGATTGATACACATTTGAATCAATTCATCATGATGATCGGCGGTCCTTGTCTGCCCATAAACCTGGCAACCTGGAGTTTCCTGCGTGCGTGCACATATGTTAAGAGTGCCAAAAAATTTCACGGTAACACTTCACCTCACCATAAATCTGAAGAAAGGGCTCGTAAACAAAGAAGTGCTAATACTGATACGAAAACAGACATGATACAATATGAATAGGGCAAACATGACAAACATGTAGAATGCAAGAGCAATATATGTAAAATTAAAGTAGAATAACAAATACTGTTACTTTACTATTTATCGACTAAGCTGTTTATTTGTTTTTCAGAATTCCCATCTAAAATTGAAGCTAGTTTAAATTGAAAATGGGGTCTAAGTGCGCTTTGAGTCTCTGACACCACAGTACTATGTTTTTTACGTGCGCTTCATAGATCATAAATCATAGTCATAACTTCATGTTTCAGTCACATCTATGCTCTCACGCTCTTGTTATCATCACATTATCTTAAAGCACAAAGAAATATCTGCATGCAGGAATCATAAGTGACAAACACTACAGAAATATGAAACTGTAGCACAGTACCTCCCGCCATTTCTCTGCTACCAAACGACCCAGAACTCCAGGACCCACAATCAATAGGTCATGTTGGCCAATTGTTTTAGGAGATGAAGGCTCCGATTCTTCTATGGGAGCATCTTCTGATACCTGCAAAGGGGTCGCCCTTGGCAACAATGTTGCTGACTTTAATCTGATTCCCGAATCGGAACTCGTGGAGGTAGAGAAGAGCAAATTTGGGGATTTAGACAAGGGGCAACAGACAATGTTAGAAAGTTTAGAGAAATGTCGAGAAGGATTTTGAGGTTTGAAAACAGCGATGGTAGTGAAACACGAAGTGCTTCCCATCATAAAGATTTGATTTTTTGAAGAAAACTCTTTTTGAGCTTTGTTGACTGAAGTGCTGAGAATATTTCTGTGGAATTACTTGACAAAATTTCTACAGAACCAATCAGTTCACAAAGCGTAAGCCAGTAGGAAGATACGGCAAAATTGACAAAACAAATGATTGTTAGAAAAATATAGTATTATGAAAATTACAAGGAATTACTCGTCCAATTTTTAATATAAAACTCATTTAATTAATTTGGTTAAATTAAAAAATTAAATAAGTTAATTAATTATAAAAGTGATATATTTTTCTTAAAACACCATAATCATTTTTTTTAATATCCGCACTTCGTCTTCTACTTAATTATAGTTAGGGAGTATATATAAAGGTAATTTAAAAAAAATTGATAAATATGAGAAATGTGCCTTATATTTAAAATCAAAACTAACTCAAGAATTGAGTCTTATATTAAGGATCGAAAAGTATAATATAATTATAATAATCACAGCATAATTAATGGAAAAAAAAAAAAGGTGACAAGGAGTTCCAGTGGTCTTGATCTTGACCCGACTTGAAAATAGACCCAGAAGCCAAGGCTAGTTTTTTCGGAGCCATTTTCGTCTGTTAATCACTTGCAAAATAGTCAAGAAAAAAAAAATGCAATTGATTGGTTTATTTTATTGGTTTTTAAAGTTTGGACCGGTGGTTTTTGATTGAAAATGCGACGCATATGAGCCGGGGTTGGCAGCTTGGCGCCCATGGAGGAGAGGACACATACTTTGCAAAATCCAGTTCTTCAAGCTAATCGAAGGCCATATAAATATCTCAGCTTCAGGAATGTTGTCACAAACACCAATATGGAGGGCGATTCCACGTATGAGAGGTAGGTTGAGAGCATAAAATTGAAGCCACTCTACTTTAGAGGAAGAACCTTCACAAAGATTCACCAGAGATGCTATTCTTTATGCCGTTCCAAATTTATGGACCGCTTTTTTCTTGCGCATTAAGTGTTCGAAGAAATTTCCGTTCCGCCTGAACCGTTTTTAATGGGGAATGTTGAAGTTTCACTTTCTAGCACTGTTATTTCATCTGCATGCAAGGAAAATATACTTCTTTGATCGCTAGGAATACGTTTGTGAAACCAGTGTCTCATGTGAATTTTTCATGTGCTGACATGAGGTGACTGTCAATTTATGTTTGAACTTTGATCCAGTAACATCATGGAGGATGAGAACAAATCAGAATTTAGAAGTTTTCTCAAAATCCTTCCCCCTGTAGAGTTTGCCTGCGTCTATGGCTCATCTCTTCATCCAAACAACCAAGCCAAGGTTTCGTTTCTGGCTTGAACTCGCAAGTTTTCTTCATTATTTCCTATCAAATCTTTTCTTCGAATTATTCGCTTTCAATTTTGAAGATATTGGTTTTCTAGTCAACCATGACAGACTACATTCTTGGCGTATCAGATCCCTACCGGTGGCATTCCGAGGTAATATATGATATGATGTCTTGTGCACTTATACTAGTGTTACGTATGCCTTATGGAGTTAGTTTTTTTCTCTGTGCTTCCTTTTCCTCCACTGTGCAACGGCACCGCATAGAACCTGAAATTGAACAGAAATCACTATGCATCGTGGATGGTGCACCTTGGCGGGGCAAGACTGGTATTTCCCTCTTTCTGTTCATGTATAGTTGAACTGATTTATGCTAACCACTTATTCTGATGCTAAATCTTGATAACATATGTAAGGTTACCGAAGTTGCGGATAAAATTGGCGTTGGCGTGCATTTCAACCCTTTTGTTAGTTGGAACAGAAAGGTACTCCTAGCTTGAAAACTCAATTATGTGAACAAGTGTTGGTAAAAAAAGAAAAAAAAATGTTAACGAACTAAATACTCATAATCACATCACATATTTAATAGCTCACAATTGTCAGTTTTATATGTTGTCATCTTTTTAGACTGTCCATCATGTGAATATTTATTTTCTTTAGTTTTGCTGAGTCATGATAAATGTCATCTGTTCCCTAATTTATCAACAAATTTACACAGATGTTCAAATACGGGGTTGTTCGAATTGATGACTTACTTCAAGATGTACTGTGTTGGGAGAGGTTTTACTTGAGCGGTCGTTTGCAAAAACCAGTATGTTTATTTTGCTTCTTTACCCTTATCTTCCATTTTACAATTGTTTGACTTGGGGTTCCTACTTTTGGAAGTGCCGATATGCAACTGCAGATGTCTAATCAATAGATGGATAGTTGTTTCCGATTTGAAAGGTAAGATGCTGGTGAAGATAAATAAATAAGTAATGAACGGTGCTAGCTGGCTGAATTCTTCTTTTTGGTGCCCTAAAAGACTTGTTTATTTGAAATCTGTCTCTATTGTTCAACAGAAAAATTGTAGCATTAGTTTTAGCATTATTTTCATTGTCTTCTCAAATTTTTTGATCCAAATATGTGCTATGATAGACTTAATGCCAAAGACAAGGCCTCAACGACTTGTTTCTCTTAAGCGCATAACAGTGATGCTTCCCCCATCCTCCCCCCCCCCCCCAAAAAAAAAAAAAAGTGATGCATATTGCCCGTTACAAAGCTCTAAAAAAAAATCTTTTATTTATACATTTTTTTAACTGACAATCCTTTCTTGAATCGGACTGTATATTTATTACCTTTAGAGGCTTGCTTGGTTAGTCTAATTTAACGGACTGCAGCTTCTGAGAGTATTCATATAAGAGCCTGTTGACATTGTTGTGTTGTATCTTTCTCATTCTTTTTCATGTCCTCTATTTTACTTTAATCCATGACCTAGTTCTTTGGGTGCACTCTATGCAGATTCATATAGTGATAGATAATTTGGACATTGCAAACGTCAATTCTGTTAACCTGAGAGCTGCAATATCAGCTGCTCTTCTCTTTCTTCCATCAGAATTCACAGAGGTTTAGTTCTTTCATTTTTAACTAATTATTTTGGGGAGTCAAAACAACTGAAATAATTGAAGCATATTCTTGCAGGAAGATCTGTATTCCAAGGTGTGTAGCCTCTCATATGTGGGTGACCTACGTATGCTATTTGCGGAGGATAAAAATAAGGTAGACCTTGACTGCATCATTTTGTTGAGATTTTGAAACTATTGATGTCTTCCATATATAGAGGCTCAATGCTTACCTAATACCATACCATCAATTGGGCGATCTACTGAAATTATATGTCAATTTGGTTGCAGATTTTGGATTACTTTGTACGTAATAATGGTATAATGAGTTGATCATGAGTTATGCCTCCATGAGTGTCGAATTTGACTTTGACTTGCTGCACCAACCTGCTTGAACAAGATTGTTTTTATTATGTTTTTAAGTACTCCTCCTCTTCCGCTTCACTGTTTGTCATATTCAACTTTAGGAAAACTGACTTGATCATTGAGCAGGAGAAAAGGAAAGGCTTAATGTTGTCAATTGTATATACTATATTGTAAAATCATTCTATATTTTACCACTCTGGTGAGATACATGGTTAATTTTGTCTGAAATATCTGCCTTATATGAAAGTTATTCTTTCATTTATAGTAATTTAGAAAAATACACAGGAATAGTCCCCTCATCTTACTGTGGTGGTTGCATGTGATTTAGAGTTGACACTTCAACCTAACTTCTTCATGGCCTTTTTATTAGGCAGTGTGAAATTAATTGCAGTTGTCATGTTAATGATATGATCCACCCAATGCTTATCCATGTCACTGACTGGATTTAAGTTAATATGGTTATCGTTGTCTCCTCTACTGAGATTAATGAAATATTTCCTGCATATATCCTTTCTTGCTTTTTCCTTCAGGGGACTGGGGGCAAACATGTAAATTGCATGTAATTGGTGCAACTTCTTTCCTCAAGGAAGGCAGATGCATCGTATTTGCCTAATGCTTACACCAAGATTCCTCTATTTGCTATCTGATCCAGGTGAAGAAGATTGTAACAGGCCAGTTTGATCTATTCCACTCAATGTATAAACCGTTTCTTCAAGAGTATGAGGCTAAGAAGTTATTGAGACTTTCATCCAGTGCTAATCGCAGAGTACAAGTCTTTCAGGTATTTATATTTAATTTTTCTTCGATGTAGGATTGAAGTTTAATCAACTAAGCTGAGTTTTGGATTTATTATTTTCTCCAACAATGGTTTTTTTTTTTAAATAAATAGAAGTAAATATTTTGTTGCAGATGAAATAACAATGTAATCACTGGTTGATAAGATTAAGATATCATCAAATGAAACTGAACAAAAAGACCTCCCAATAAACAAAAGGAGCAAAAATCCATAATAGTTCATAACTTTACTAAACCTAATCACTCTCTACATTATATTAGTGATTCTCTTTAGATGCCTATATGCAGAATATTGAAGGGAAGCCATTGATTCTATTACATTACTTTATCTGGCTCCAACTGTAGAAAGGATAGACTGTAGAATCCCATAAACTGCATACGTCCACGTTATGTTATTCTCTATTTTAATCAAGCCCGTGGTTATTTAAGGTTTCTTCATGGTCTGCCACTATTGTGAACTGGTCCTTGAAGATTACTATCATCCTCAGCTGTGAAGGCGAGATTGTTCATTTTGTTTTTTATCAAGCACCTGAAGAAATTTAAGTTCCCTCTTTGAGCTCGATGATGAAGCCCAAACTGTTTATAGTATGTCTACAGAATCCTAAATTTTAGTTCCATTTTTTTTAAAATAGAACCTTGAAAACCGAGTACCATTTTCATCCCATTCTAGGGGCCAAATACCACAGGTACAAAGACGTATCAATCTAACCATTGTCTAACACTCAGAATTAGAACATTGTAACTCCAATGGATAGAAGTTTCATAGATTTCGATGTTTGATTTTTGTAGTTTGAGGAGAGTTTAATACGTATTGTTGTTTTTGGTATCAATATGTTCAATCTATTGGCATGATTTAACTTCCTTGAAACATAAATAAATTATACGGAGTTATCACCTGTAATGCGTATTACCTATGCATGTGAACTTGTGTTTCCTTCTACTTATGTCGAAATTGTTATTTAATGCTACTTGGGGGCTGTTTGGATATCAATCCCCCCCTCCCCCCAAACACCCCCTTGATTTGTCATGAAGAAGCAATCCCCCCCCCCCCCCCCAAAAAAAATGTTTCCATTTATAAAGGAACAAGAGTAAGATAGAAGCAATATTTTCAGATATTTACCGCTTCTCATCCCCTTCTATGTATTCTGATGCATCATAGGTCACATCTTTAGAGTTGGATAATCCAAGTGAACTAATTTCTCCTTGTAAAACAGGATTGTGACTTATCAGCGGCTAGCTCTCTTGTCTCTTCTCTTCCTCCTGCAATCAGAAACCAGATGGGTATGATGTTAGGAGAGAAGACAAAAGTCATTGAAACTGGTATGCCTGCTTCATGAGAAAGAATTGTTTCATAAGGATTGTTTCAGCTTTAAATATTTCCCCACTTGGACTCCCAGGCCGTTGGTGGTTGATGATAGTGAAATAGTAGATCTAATTAGAGGTGTATATCATATTGTGGATAAAGATAATTAAACACTTAATGATTTCAGGAAAAATCACAAGAGACGTTGTTCTCAGCTCCAGAGAAGAGGCTGCAAAATGCTTGCAGGGAATTCTGAGGAGAAAAGTTATGATTTCAAGTGCAAGACAAGCCGTGTCTGGCCTTCTGACTTCCGGTGGGGTTAACGCTAGCCGGTATCTTGCCAAAAAAATGAGCAAAGCCTGGAAGTCCTGGAGGTGATGATTCTAGTCAGTTAGAAATCTTAAAATGAGAGTTTCCTGCTTAATCATTGACCAAGAGAAGTTTGCAGAAAGACTGGTATTGCTTTCATTTTCCACCATTTTGCTTCTCTGTTGCGGAGCTATAGCCTTCTGGACAGAACTTTGGGTAAAATTCTGTATCTGAGGTTCTTTAATAAAAGATGTTACTTGAACATCTTTTAATGACTTAGCTCCACATTATGGATTTCCTGAAAATGTTACTTCATATGTCATAATTCTATTGAGAAACTTGATAGTAAACACTTGGCCTGAAGATAGTAAACACTTGATATGTGGAGAAGCAGGTTTGGATTAGCATGAATATGGTCGTTTATTTCTTCATCTGATTTCCATATTTTCTTGTAATCTGGAGTTTTGGATGCAAACAAGTCCTAAAGAGGTTTTTTTCCTTCTATTGAAATGCTGGGTAACTTAATACTGGAAATGTTTATAAACGTAGTTTGTCTCCATATTACTACATCCTTAATATAAAAACTAATTTAACATTTAATTAGATTTAAATATAAGACCCATAATTCATTTTTTCTGTTATATTTATTCTTCTTTTTTTTTTCTCCAAAATCGCTCGTCGTAATTGCGTATCTTAAAGATTTTATTAAATAATAATTATAGCTAATACATATAATTAGTAATGGTATTTTGGAGAAGATAATATCTATTTATTATAAATAACTAATTTAACTAATTTTCTTATTCTATTTAAATTAGTTAACTAACTTTTATATTGAGAATTGAAAATAGTGTAAATAATGAATTATTAGCTTCTCAGTATTTTTTTTTCCAAGAAAAATTTCAAAAAAAAACAACACATCTTAAATTTTAAAATATCAAATTACGAAATACTAAAGAATATGAATTTAGTTTTTAAGTATAATTAATTATTATTATTAAAATGTAGTAAATAAGATTAATTTTAAATTTTAAATTTAAGGAGATTTTTTTGGAATTTTTCTGTTTTGTTTTCTCTCACTATGATGAAAATTAATGCTATGGGACGCAATCAATGAGATTCAACCTGACATGACATCTTGAGTTGATTTATACCAACCCCACTAATGCTAGCATTTTAGGTACAAGGAAATAATACTACGAGGTCGAAATTATGACTTATATAAAATTAAATGAGATTAAATATGTATTTGAAAAAAATTAATTAATTTAAGGAACATGTAAACATATCTCCAGGGACAGATGTTTAGATTTTTTTTTTTACAGCAACAATCTTCACCCTGCATTGTAATTAACGGATGACAGCTATCACACTGATGTTTTAAATTTATCACTTTTTAATTTAATAATATTCGTGTCAAAATATTGATCATATGAGGAAGATTATTGAGCTATTACTTTATATTACCTCTATTCTTAAATAAAAGAATGATTTAATTAATTTAAATAAATTATGAAATTAAGTTAAGCTAGTTATTTGTAATAAATAGGTATTATCTTTCTTAAGATATCTTTGCGAATTAAGTATATTGGTTAAAACTACTATTATTATAAGGACTATCACGAAAACATAAATAAATATAAAAATAAAATAAATTAAAATCTTATATTTACACTTAGTATTAAAATAAAAATCAAACAATATATAATAAAACATAATCAATTATTTTTGAAATTAACATATATGCAGGGACCGCACATGAACTACAGGAAAATTGACTGCAAGTCAACGCACCCACCCTCCAAAAAAGTTGCTTTGAAATATAAGTTTGGGTCCGCCAATGGATCTATCTTATATCAATCAATATAAAAACATAATGTTCCAACATGGAATTTGCAATAGCCACTTTCCCTATCTTTAAAGATAATAAATACAATAAAAACAAAAATTTCTTTATACATGCACACAAAATAAACTCTAACACAACTTGTCAATTCTATATAAGAACTTGTTAATTATACTCTTTTCATATTCAATCTTTTTAATTTATTATAGTATGAAGTGCACTTATTAAAAATACATTCCTATAGAAAATTGATAAGAAAGCACAGTTAAATTGACAAGTAATGTTACAATTAGGCCACTTCATATTATAACAAGCATATGTTTTATAAGCTAAATTTATTACATAATATAGTTTGTCTCGATAGTACTATTTTCTGTAGTTAATATAAAAATTAGTTTAACATTTAATTTAGTTTTAAATATAATATTCTAATTCATTTTATCTTTCATATTTATCTTTTTTTCCTAAAACAGTCTTTGTAGTAATTATATATATTAAATGTTTTATCAAATAATATTTCTAACTAATATACATATTAACAAGGGTATTTTAAGAAAGATAATATCTATTTATTACAAATAACTAATTTAACTAATTCTTTTAGTCTATTCAAATTAGTCAACTAACTTTTATATTAATATTAAAGATAAAAAAAAGTATAAATCATGAATCATTGGCTTGCTAGCTTTTTTTAAAAAAAAAAAAGAAAATACCTCCTAAATTTTAAAATATCAAATTACAGATTACTATAAAATACAAATTTGTTTTTCAAATATAATTGATTACTATTAAAACATAGTAAATAAGATTTCTTTAAAATCTTAAATTTAAGAGGATTTTTTTGGGATTCTTCTGTTTTGTTTTTCTCTCATCATGATGAAAATTAATGCTATGGAGACACAATCAATGAGATTCAACCCGTGAACCCGATATGACATCCTAAATTGGTTTATACCCCCACCCCACTAATGCTTAGGTGCAAAGAAATAATATTAGGAGGTCGAAATTAAGACTTGTATAAAATTAAATGAGATTAACTACGTATTTGAGAAAAAAATTAATTAATTTAAAGAACATATAAACTTATCTCTAGAGACATATAAGCATAGATGTTTAGATTCTCTTTACAGCAACAACGTTCCCCCTGCATTGTAATCAACGGATGACTGATATACCACTCTGCGATGTGTTGAATTTATCACTCATGTTTCTTGAAATTATAAAATCAACAATAATTTTTTATGTTACAAAAATATTTTTAATGTAATAATATTCTTGTGTCAAAATACTGATCACATGAGGGAGATTATTGAGCTATTACTTTACACTAGTGGAACATAATCAATGATTTTGAAATTTACATATATGCAGTACTACGCATGAACTAAAAGACAATCGAGCAAGTCAACCCATCCAGCCTCCAAAGAAGTTGCTTTGAAATATAAGTTTGGGTCCACCAATGGATCTATCTTATCAGTCAATTCAAAACCATAATATTCCCATATGGAATATGCAATCACCCCTTTTCCTATCTTTAAAGATACTACGTTCCGGTTCTAATTATAAGAACTCGTTTATATACAATCACTCATTCTTCTATCTTCAAAGATACTATCTCTGATCCTAATTATAAGACCTCGTTTATCAACTATAAACGAGCTTTTATAATTAGGACTTGAAATAATAATAAATACAATAAAAATAAAAAAAATTTATGCTTTCACACAAAATAAAGTCGAACACAACTTATCAATTCTATATAAGAACTTATTAATCATACTCTTTCCACATTCCATCTTTTTTATTTATTATAGTATAAAGTGCACTTATTAAAAATACGATTCCATAGAGAATTGATAAGAAAGTACAGTTAAATTGACCGGTTTTATTAGAATTTTTACAGGCCACTTTATATTGTTACAAGCATATCTTTTGGAAGCTAAATTTATTACACAATAAATTTTTGCACTTTATAAAATATACTTTGAATAATGTAAATATAAAAGACCTATTATTTTCATACTAGACTACATATATATAGACTCTTATTAAAAAAAATCGATTACTCGTCACTAATTATGATTATGAGTAATAAAGAATCACGTTTTTTTTTTATACAAAAATTTTTGAAAAGGGGTTGGGCTCACCCACGATCTAAGGGCAGGGCGAAATCTCCCTTCCTCCTACGTCATACCAATGTTAGGCAGGGCGAGCCGTCAATTACCCTCAGGCGGCACTCAAGAGCTAGGATGCCTCCCCAAACGTCGCGACTGGAATCACAACAAAGTGGTACTCTCCAGGGATCGAACACATGTTAACTTGGTCATATGTCTCACCCCTTCGCCAGCTGAACCCACGGACGATGGGTATAAAGAATCACGTTATGTTCTTATTATAGATATAAATATTTATTTTATTTACCGATGGTTTTGTATTGAACATTAACACAGCCCTCGCTGCCAACATCAAAAACAGGTCCTCCTCATCTATTTTATATATTGTTGTTGTTGTTGTTATGGACCGACCCGCCCCGCCATAGTTTTAACTTACAGGCCATTCACACATGTTCTCAGAGATATCACAAGAACCGCTTCCATATGAATATCAATGGTATGATAATGGCTTCCGATTCCATGGAGGAACCTCCTTCTTCGCAGAGAAGCTACTGGAGAAGATGGAGCAAGCAAGATTTCCTACCGGAGCAATCCTTCCAGAGCTGGGCCGACTACAAAACCGCGCTTTCTCAGACGTGGCTCAGGTTCAAGGATCGTCTGGTGAGCAGATCCGACGACGCCACCGAGACCGGTGAGATCAGAAAGCAAAGTGAGAACGACATGAAACGCTGCCTCAACTGGTGGGACCTCATCTGGTTCGGCTTCGGCGCTGTGATCGGCGCCGGAATCTTCGTCCTCACCGGTCAAGAAGCTCACGACGACGCCGGCCCCGCCATTGTGTTGTCCTACGTTGCCTCCGGCGTCTCAGCCATGCTCTCCGTCTTCTGCTACACTGAGTTTGCCGTAGAAATCCCTGCTGCAGGTGACACTTTTCCTGTTATTATGGGATTTTATCGCGCCGTAGAGTCTCTAGTTCCCACATGACTCGTTAGAAATTAGATTTGATTTAATATTTCCATAGTTTTAAAAATCATTTATAAATATATTTTATATAAGTCGGGATAGAAATCTTATTACATGTCTATTTTGTATCTCGTAAATTATAATTAAAAAGTTATTTATAAGTTATCTTGTAGCTAGAGCTAGTAATACGGGTAGGTGGTGCGGATACAGGTCAGCTTGCAGCAGTGCGGGCCGAAAGCGGCAAGCCCACCTAAATATTTTTTTTAAAAAAATTATTATTATTATTTGTATAGGTTGAGCTTAGTTTGAAATATTAAAATTGGACTTGGAGTTTAAAACTTGAGTAGTGGATTATAATAAAATAATGTGAAAATTAATTTATAATCTGAAAGATATTTTAAAAAAAACTAACACATATTTTTTCTAAATAATTAATTTGATTATTTTTCTTATCCAAATTAATTGAGTAAATCTTTTATGTATATATGACATATGCAATTACATGAATGAGGAGATGTCAATGTGAAATTTGAGGGTCAAAATCCTCTAACAATATTGTATAATATATTAGGAATTGTATAAAAATAAAATAAATTTTTTTTAAGAAAGGCGGGTTAGCCCTCGGCGAAGTGAACTGAAAACAGCACAGGCTAAAATAGCCCGCACTATGATGGTTTGACATTTTGCTAACCTGAACCCGCCAAAAAAGCCCATATTGCCGGCTCTACTTTTAACTCAAAACTTGAAGTGAAACATAAACCAGAAAAAATTAGTATAGTACATACATATATAGAAACGAATATATATATATATATATATATATTCTAGCTCATGAAACACATTATATTAATCTCAGCGTGAAAAAACAGAGACAAAACAAATATGTTTGCCTTTTTTTTTTTAGCAAATTGTAGGCAAACCATTCATATGAAGTTATAAATACTGGTGAAATTGAGCAATGCATAAATATTTAATACTTTATATAAATACTAACTATGAATAGCTTATATATTGTCATTGCTTATGTAATATGCTCATCCATATTTTAAATAATCCATGTTGATCCTTTGTTCAAACTATTTATATGCAAGGACATATAAAATATAATGAAAATGTGAATTTTATTCCCCAACTGATTTGTTTGATAAATTAAATTTTTAATTAATTATTTATACCAATTTGCTAAAATAAAATCAAAATATTAAAAATAAAAATTAAACTATTCAAATATAAGTAATCCTGTTTGGCCCTCCATTTAGAGTTCCTGTTTTGGATCTATCCGTCCATGCTTTATTGTACGACGTACAAATAATTCAATATGTTGGCCAACAAATCAATATAAATCTTATATATTAATATTGATATATTGATTAATTCATATGGTTGCAATTTTTGAGTTTTTGGCCAAATTGTCTATTTTGGACTTAATTAAAGTGATTTTTTGAATTTAAACAAAAATTGCGTACGCTAAAAATTCAATTTTGGCACAGGTGGGTCATTTGCATACTTGAGAGTGGAATTTGGAGATTTTGCAGCATTCATAACAGCAGGAAACATTCTTCTTGAAAGCGTAGTAGGAAGTGCCGCAGTAGCAAGAGGATGGACTTCCTACTTCACAACCCTTTTGAATCGTCCCTCCAATTCACTTCGCATCACAACAAACCTCAAACAGGGCTACAACTCATTAGACCCCATAGCTGTCGGAATCCTTGTTATTTCTGCGACAATCGCCATGATCAGCACCAGAAAAACCTCGTACTTCAACTGGATAGCATCAGCAGTCAACAGCTTTGTCATCCTCTTTGTCATAGTCCTAGGTTTCCTCCATGGCAATACCTCAAACTTGTCCCCTTTCTTGCCTTATGGGGTTAAAGGAGTGTTTAGAGCAGCTTCTATTGTGTATTTTGCATATACTGGGTTTGATAGTGTTGCCACTATGGCTGAAGAGACTAAAAACCCTTCAAGGGATATACCAATAGGGTTACTTGGATCAATGTCTTTGATCACTGTGATTTACTGTTTAATGGCACTTTCATTGAGTATGATGCAGAAGTACACTGAGATAGACGAAAACGCAGCGTTTTCTGTGGCTTTTGGAAGGGTGGGACTTAAATGGGCAAAGTATGTGGTGGCTTTTGGAGCCTTAAAGGGTATGACCACTGTGCTTCTGGTTGCAGCTTTAGGACCAGGACGATATATCGCGCATATTGCACGTGCCCATATGATTCCACCATGGTTTGCTCTCGTCCATCCCAAGACTGGAACCCCTATAAATGCTACAATTCTCGTCACCATCTTAGGTATTTAATATATAATCTTTTTTTCTTGTTTATACAAGTTGTAATTATTTTATCATTTCAGTTCATTCTATCACTTTCATTGAACATGCATACCAAGTTCACCTTGAAACTGATGATGATTCATAAGAAAACATAGTTTTTGGTTTTTAAAGATTTGGACAACTTATAATCAAGTTCCTTAAACCTTTTATTTTAATTAAGGAACTTCTCCCTTGGAATTGTGGTTAACTTTAATCGAAATTCCTGCAATTACCAAATATCATTGTTACATCAACGACATATCATTATCACATCAGCAACATGTCATTTCCAAGTAGTAGTTGACCAAACTTAGTTATAATTTTAAGAATTACTACTTCCAATTTTTAATATAAGAGTTAGTTGACTAAGTTGAGTAGATTAAGAAAACTAATTAAATTAGTTATTTATAATAAATATGTGTTTTTTCTCCTAAATATCTTTACTAATCAAATGTATTGATTAGAATTACTATTATTACAAGGACTATCTTAGAAAAAATAGATAAATATGAAAGACAAATTAGATTGAGGGTTTTATATTTAGGATCAAAATAAAAGTCAAATGAACTCTTATATTAAGTACCAGAGATAATATATATTTTAAAAAAAAGGAATTTTGACCTAATTAACTTGACCAAAACCCTAAATTAGAAACAATACTTTCCCATGAATTCATACACTAATGACTATAAATTGCTGCCTCTCAGCTGCCAGCCTTGCATTTTTCTCGAGCCTGGATGCATTATCAAACTTGTTGTCAATAAGCACACTGTTTATCTTCATGATGATAGCTATGGCTCTTCTTGTGAGGAGATACTATGTGAGAGGAGTCACACCGACTCAGAATTTAATAAAGCTAGTCATCTTCTTATTTCTCATTGTTACTTCTTCAATGGCTACTTCAGCTTATTGGGGTTTGAGCTCTAATGGTTGGGTGGGATACGCCATAACTGTTCCTTTATGGTTCTTGGCCACTTTAGGACTGTCCTTATGTTTGACTCAGCAAAGGATACCTACGGTTTGGGGGGTATCCTTTGTCCCGTGGCTGCCATCTTTGTCTATTGCAGCAGATATTTTCTTGATGGGGTCTTTACCAAGAGACGCATTTATAAGGTTTGGAATTTGCACTGCTGTGATGTTGATTTACTATGTTTTCTTTGGCCTTCACGCCACCTATGATATGGCTCATCACTCTGTCCATAAAAATAATGAAAGAGCTTAGAGAATGGAGATCCGTAGCCAATAATTAGATAATTATGTGTCCTTTGATTTTCAGTACTTGATGAATCCTTCTGTAATATACTTGTACATTAATTTCTGTAACATAGTTGTACATTAATTTCCTCAAGAGTTACTCGTATGAAATTCTACGTTCTAATGGTTTTTTTTTTTTTGGGTATCTTTGCATGGAGCTAGATCGCTTGAATCCCGGAATCACATTGAGTAAATTTTTAATAAGAAGAAAATAATGTAACCAGCGAAAAGAAAGGAGAGGGAGATGAGAGAAAACATAGCTTCTTCCGACATTATTTGAGGAATAAATAACGCAGATTTGGATTTTCAAATTAAATGTCCATTAAAAATTTCAGCAAGTCAGATTTAATATTTTATAGAAATGACCAAATTAAAAATAAATAAGTTTGAGCAGTTAAAAATTTGAAATTTAATTTGAGAGTGATCTATAATTTGCAATAGGAAAGAACAATCAGAGTGAAGGAATACCGTCATTTGAAATTGGAGAAATTATATCCCAAGGTCATAACTTCATAGAATTCAATATAAAAATTCAAAGTTAAATTATTCAAACATCCGAAGGAATTGAATGTTGCGATAAATGAATGAATATGTCCATTCGTTAAAAAAAGAAGAAGCTAAAATTCACGATTTTTTTCCCAGTAGAATTCACAATTAAAGCATTATTTTCCATCTTTATCTTTTTGAAAAAAAAAACTGCAAAAAAAAAATTTAGATCATCTAGTTATATATATATATATATATATATAGAGAGAGAGAGAGAGAGAGAGAGAGAGAGAGAGGGACCAAATAAGAATTTATCAACATAGAAGTAACCATACCTCGTGCTCCATCTATTCTTGTCAAGTAACAAATGACCTATATGTAAGTAGCCTATTTAATCTTTCCCTACTCATAATAAGACTTTTTCTAAGCAAATGACCTTTTTTAATCGCACATCTAATTAGTCATCGTAAAACATATCCACTATTGACCAAATTAATCACCTAAGGCCTACATTCTCTGAGGTATCTTTGTTTGTTTTCAAGGAATATTCCACCATATTCTGCTTTTGTCGATAGTGATGAGCCGTATCATAAGTAGCATGGAGCCCAAGAAAACATAGTAGATCAGCATCACCCCAGTGCAAATTCCAAATCATATAAATGCATCAATCCCTAAGGATCCCATCAGAAGGATATTCGCTGCAATAGACAAAGAAGGTATCCATGGAACAAGTGGTAACCCCAAACCCTAGGTGCCCTTTGCTGAGTCAAAAATAAGGACAGTCCTAAAGCGGCCAAGAACCATAAAGGAACACTTATGGTGTATCCCACCCAACCATTCTTTGGTCTCATACCCCAATAAGTTGAAGTGGCCGTTGAAGAGGCAACAATGAGAAGCAAGAAGATGACTAGTTTTATCAAATTTTGAGTTGGTGTCACTCCTCTCACATAGTATCTCCTCACAAGAAGTGCCACAGCCATCATCATGAAGATAAACAGTATGCTTATTGACAAACAGCTTGCCAATGCATCTAAGCTTGAGGAAAAATTCAATGTAGGCAGTTTAAATTATATATCAAAAAGCCAGCAAATATCACAATTGTCATTGGTATATACAGATAGAGTTTTGAGATGAACTTTTTAATCTTGATCTATGGCTATTTGTATAAAACTAGAGAGAACCTTAGTTTGTGGGAAAGAAATGAATCACAGTTGACCCAAATAGGGTTGGTTCAGTGACAATGGACTGAGTTTCCATGCGGACTTGCGAAAAATGTATTTGGATAGGGATTTACTTAATCATCAATCAACCTTAATTCTTTGGATTAGTTAAGGTGGCAAGTAGTCATAAATGCGTGAAAGGTGAAAGTCATAAAGCTATCCTTGCATGGAAAGAGATGGAAGACAGTAATTGTAATCATAATAAGGTCTGTTATAGCATACTAGTTGATGGCTTGTCCAAGCAGGGGAAGCTCATGGAGGCCTCAATAGTGTGGAAGCAGGCACTGAGTAGAGGAATTAAATTAGATGTTGTGGCTTACAGCTCAATGATTCATGGTTTTTGCAAAGCTCACTTAGTAGAACAAGGCATGAAACTTTTCCAACAGATACTTTGTTTAGAATCTGAATCACAACCGGATGTGATTACATATAACATTCTTTTGGATGCTTTGTGCATGCAGAACAGCATCTCCCGTGCTATAGGTCTTTTAAATATTATGCTAGATCTGACTTCATTGCATGCAATATTTTCTTGAGAACTCTGAGAGAGAAAGTGAATCCGCCTCAAGATGGGAGAGAGTTTCTCGATGAGCTTGTAGTCCGGTTAGTTAGGCGACATGGAATAAAAGGTGCTTCCAAAATTATAGAATTGATGCTGCGTAAGTATTTACTTCCAAAGGGTTCTACTTGGGCCATAATTGTTCGAGAGCTCTGCAAACCCAAGAACAATCAAAAAGTTACTAATGAATGTTGGAGCAGGTTGTATTGCTGATTTTTTTTAGGGCCTTTGTTTTCAACTCTTTTAAAGCTCAGAGATTACAAATACAGTAATTTGTCAAGGTCTTCACTCTGTAGGTCCGCATACTTTTGAAAGGAAGATAGAAAGCAGAGGTAGAGTTTTCACCGTGCTTTATTCATAGATCTCATCTTGTTTATTTGAAGATATCAGTGTGAACCTAGAGGGCTGCAAATGTCGAGAATTGTACCACTTGGACCATTTCAGCTGCCTGAACTTGTAAACTGCAGTTGTCCCCCAAAAAAAAACACCGTCTTGTGTTAGTCTTTAGTCAATTCAAACCGCAAGAAATGTAGAAAGAAATTTCGAGGAAATTGAAAATTCCTAATTTTAAATCAATATTTTTTAAAAAATGAAAGTTCTCAACTATTTTAATCAAAGTTCCGCAAGAATATTAAAAATAGTATTATTCTACTTTCTAACACTATCTTATATTTAACTGTTAGGCCTTTGTTTTGATCCGTACTCATGTTTTTTGAGTGGTATTAATCCCTGAGATATTTGTAAAACTTTAGATTTTATTAAATATGCATTTGGATAAGTGGATCTGTCTAGAAAAGAAAGTGTTCCTTGGTAGTCCTCCGGTCCTTAATATAGAACCTAATTGTTAAGTTAATTTTGGTCTTAAATATAATACTTATTTATCATATTTATCAATTTTTTCTAAATTACCCCTATGGATACTTCCTTAACCATAATCAAGTAATTAAGGAAGGGAGGATATTAAGAAAAATTATTATGGTATTTTAGAAAAAGCATGTCATATTTCTTATAATTAACTAACTTACTTAACTTTTTTAATCTTATAAAATTAGTTAAATAGGTCTTATATTAAGGACCGAAAGAATAATTTTTAATTGACTTCTTGACTCGTTGACAACTATCAGATATATTAATAAAAATGGGCTCGGGATTCAAACTTAAGAAATTTTTTGTTTGAGATTTTTCAGTCTTTTTTTCTCTCATCACGGTGAAAATTAACGCTATGGAGACATAAACAATCTATTACCTCCGACCTAAATATAAGAGTTAGTTGACTAATTTGAGTAGATTAAGAAAGTAAGTTAAGTTAGTTATTTGTAGTAAATATGTATTGTTTTTCCTAAAATAACATTGCTAATCAAGTATATTAGCTAGAACTATAATTATTAGAAAGATTACCCTAGAAAAAAATAGATAAACATGAGAGACAAAATGGATTGTGGTATTATATTTAGTACAGAAATAAAAGTCAAATAAAGTCTTATATTAAAAATAAAAAGTAGTACATATGAAGAATTTTCGGAGAATAATTGGACTTTTGCTTCTTCTATAATTGTAATTGACGCCTTTTTCTTTTCCTTCATTTGAGATAACCTGACCTGACATCTCGAATTGATTTATACCCACCCCACTAATGCTAACATTTTAGATACAAAGAAATAATATCACAACGTTGAAATTAAGACTTGTATAAAACTAAATGAGATTAAATACGTATTTCAGAAAAAAAAAGTAATTAACTTAAGTAACAGATAAACGTATCTCCAGAGACTTATAAGCACAGATGTTTAGATTCTCTTTACAGCAACTACGTTCACCCTATATGGTAATTACCGGATGACAGATATCACTCTGTGATGTTTTGAATTTATGACTCATCATGCTTCTTGAAATTATAAAATCAATAATAATTTTTATGTTACAAAAATATTTTTAATTTAATAATATTCTTGCGTCGAAATATTGATCATACGAGGAAGATTATTGAGCTATTACTTTATAGGACATAATTGATGCTTTTGAAATTTACATATATGCAGGGACCACACATGAACTACAAGACAATTGACTGCGAGTCAACACACCCAGCCTCCAAACTTCAAAAGAAGCTGCTTTGAAATATAAGTTTGGGTCCGCAATGGATCTATCTTATCAATCAAAACCATAATTTTCCAATGTGGAATATGCAATCACCCCTTTCCCTATCTTCGTAGAAATAAAGACAATAAAAATAAAAATTTCTTTATACTTCCACACAAAATAAACTCTAACATAACTTGTCAATTTAGTTATACTTACTTGTCAATTCTGTACAAGAACTTGTTAATCATACTCCTTCCATATTCAATCCTTTTTTATTTATTATAGTATGAAGTGCACTTATTAAAAATATGTTCCCATAGAGAATTGATAAGAAAGTACAGTTAAATTGACAAGTTATATTAGAATTTTAACAGCCCACTTCATATTGTCACAAGCATATGGTTTGGAAGCTAAATTTATTACTACCTCTTGTGCTTAATATAACAATTAATTTAATTTTTAATTTGATCCTAAATATAAAATTTCAATCCACTTTGTCTCTCATGTTTATTTCTTTTTTTCTCAAAATAGTTCTTGTGGTAGTTGCACATGTTTAATGTTTTATCAAATATTAAAGTTAATATATTTGATTAGTAAGCGTATTTTAGGAAAGATAATAAATATTTATTACAAATAACTAACTGAAATTTTTTTTTTAATTTACTCAAATTAATTCAACAGCTTCAAAATTAAGAACCGAAGGTAATATATATATTTGCACTACATAAAATGTAGTTAAATGACGTTGATAGCCCTGTAGTCATAAAATTTTTGGTGAATCATGGAGTTCAAACCCTTCCTTAGTTACGTTGTTGCAAAATTTATTCTCTATGACTGGCAACAGGAACGCCAATGATAAGTGGGCTTTTTTAAAATAGTGAAGGAAGTATATTTTGAACATTTACATGTAAAATATAATTTCATTTTTGTGCTTCAATAATTTATTGATACATCAGAATTTCTCAAGACTGATTAAAAATTAACCGAGTTATGTGTGGGACTATAATAAAATCGATTACTCATCAATTAACCATTATGATTATGAGTAATTAAAAATCATGTTACGTTCTTATTATAGAAATAATGTTTGTTTATTTTATTTACCGATGGTCTTGTATTGAGCATTCACACAGAATCCTCGCTTGTCAACCTCAAATACAGGTCCTCGTTATCTAGTGTTATGTACTATTATCATTGGACCGACTGCCGCAGAGCTTTAACGTTGCAGACCATTCAACAAGTTCTCAGAGTCATCACAAAAATCGCTTCCATATCGATATCAGTAGTGTAATAATGGCTTCCGATTCCGTGGAGGAGCCTCCTTCTTCGCAGAGAAGCTACTGGAGAAGATGGAGCAAGCAAGATTTCCTACCGGAGCAATCCTTCCAGAGCTGGACCGACTACAAAACCGCGCTTTCTCAGACGTGGCTCAGGTTCAAGGATCGTCTGGTGAGCAGATCCGACGACGCCACCGAGACCGGTGAGATCAGAAAGGAAAGCGAGAACGACATGAAACGCTGCCTCAACTGGTGGGATCTCATCTGGTTCGGCTTCGGCTCTGTGATCGGCGCCGGAATCTTCGTCCTCACCGGTCAAGAAGCTCACGACGACGCCGGCCCCGCCATTGTGTTGTCCTACGTTGCCTCCGGCATCTCCGCCATGCTCTCCGTCTTCTGCTATACTGAGTTTGCCGTAGAAATCCCTGTTGCAGGTGACACTTGTCCTGTTATTATATATCGCATTGTAGAATCTCTAGTTCCACATATCAGTTCCAAACTTGTTAGAAGTTAGATTTGATGTTTCATGGAAGCGATTAAGGGGTTCTTTACATAACTTTAAAAACCACTTATAAATATGTTTGATGGAAGCAGAGGCAGACATAATCATTTAAAAAGGAAGTAATTTTCACATCTCCATTAACTATTCCAAACTGTTGTTTGGTGGGTCGTGTTCATATGTCTTTTTTTCTCTCTCTCTCCCCCCCCCCTTATCTCTTTCTTCTCTCTCTTTCCTTCCTCTCTCCCCCACAACCGTATTCTTCTTCTTCTTCTCCAACTTTCTCTCTTGTATCCACATTTCAAGCTTCAACCCATTGCCGCAATCCAAAATCTATGTAACCCAGCGACTTCACACTCTTCCTACTCATTCGGGAACGTGTCTGGGTGGTCTACCAGCCACATTCCTTTGAAGGTAACGAGCCCATTATACCCTTTCCTATTAATCTCCACGCACACTGCCGATGAAGTTGGCCAGGAAGCATGGGACAAGGAGGATGGTCAGAGGCAAGTGGTGTCATTGCAAGAGCCACTATGAGTGAAGATCCATGTGAGGATCAAAAGCCAAGAGGGTTTGTGTAGGAATCCACTTGCATACTGTTGCGAGCTGCCATGGAGGCTAACTCCTAATATATAGGGGTTTTTGTTTTCGTCAAAATCATCAATCTCCAATGTTCTGTTGTGGTCGCTGCCATCTTACCTTCGTCGGATCCATCATGCCATCAGTGACTCCATGACCCAACTAGGTGGAAAGCTAGAAACGGCTCATCAACCAGCTTGGTTGATGCAGTTGGAAGGAATGGCGACTGCTTCGAGTTGTAGATTTTGTGTACAGTAATCATGTTTTTTGTAGTGAAGGCTTCAAGGTCAAGCTATGAAGAAGGTATGTTTGGGTTGAGTTTGAGAGAGATATGCAAGGAAGAAGTGGCCATGAAAGATGGAGAAGAAGAAGTAGCGTGTAATGGAGAGAGAAGACAGAGATAAAAGGATAAACAGAGACCAATGTGAACAAGTGTGAATCCCCCGAGTCAAAAGTTAACACCTCTTTGGCATAGCTAATGATTGTGTCTGCTTTTTTACTCTTCAAAACTTAACAGTGTCCTGCTAACATGAAATTTTGAAGGGAATTACAATGAAGTCTCACATAAGGGAAATAATTATCAAAAGATCTCAATAATAACTTCAAAACAACAGGTCTATAATGAGAATAATAATCTCTAAGACCTGCGTTTCAATTATTTTCCTTATTTAAGAGCTCATTATAATTCTTCCAAAATTTTATTATTAAAATTGTATCCTGTATATATATTCTAGCTCATGAAACGCATTATAGTAACGTCAGGGTGAAAAAAATAGAGAAAAAGCATATATGTTTGCTAATTTTTTTAGTAAATTGTGTGCAAATCATTCATATGAATTTTATAGTTATGCATGCTGATCCGTATTTTAAATAATCCTTGTCGATCCCTTGTTCAAACTATTTATATGCAAGGACATATAAAAATATAATGAAAATATGAACTTTATTCCCCAACTGATTTGTTTCACAAGTTAAATTTGTAATTAATTATTTATACCAATTTGCCAAGAATAAAATAAAAATTGAAACTATTCAAATATACGTAATCCTGTTTGGCCCTGCATAGTTCCTATTTTGGATCTATCCCGTATGACTTTCAAATAATTCAATATGTTGGCCAAAAAATCAATATAAATCTTATATATTAATATTGATATATTGATTAATTCATATGGTTGCAGATTTTGAGTTTTTGGCCGAATTGTACGTCTATTTTCTAGTTAATTAATTTGATTTTTTTTTGCTCTAATCAATAATTACGTATGCTAAAAATTTAATTTTGGCACAGGCGGGTCATTTGCATATTTGAGAGTGGAACTTGGAGATTTTGCAGCATTCATAACAGCAGGAAACATTCTTCTTGAAAGCATAGTAGGAAGTGCCGCAGTAGCAAGAGGATGGACTTCCTACTTCACAAACCTTTTGAATCGTCCCTCCAATTCACTTCGCATCACAACAAACCTCAAACAGGGCTACAACTTATTAGACCCCATAGCTGTCGGAGTCCTTGTTATTTCTGCAACAATCGCCATGATCAGCACCAGAAAAACCTCGTACCTTAACTGGATAGCATCAGGAATCAACAGCTTTGTCATCCTCTTCGTCATAGTCCTAGGTTTCCTCCATGCCAATACCTCAAACATGTCCCCTTTCTTGCCTTATGGGGTTAAAGGAGTGTTTAGAGCAGCTTCTATTGTGTATTTTGCATATGGTGGGTTTGACAGTGTTGCGACTATGGCTGAAGAGGCTAAGAAACCTTCAAGGGATATACCAATTGGGTTACTTGGATCAATGTCTTTGATCACTGTGATTTACTGTTTGATGGCACTTTCATTGAGCATGATGCAAAAGTACACTGAGATAGATGAAAACGCAGCGTTTTCTGTGGCTTTTGGAAGTTTGGGACTGAAATGGGCAAAGTATGTGGTGGCTTTTGGAGCTTTGAAGGGTATGACCACTGTGCTTCTGGTTGGAACTTTAGGACAGGGACGATATATCACGCATATCGCACGTGCCCATATGATTCCACCATGGTTTGCTCTCGTCCACCCCAAGACTGGAACCCCTATAAATGCTACACTGCTCATCACCATCTCAGGTATATATCTAATACAGTATATAATCCCTCTCTCTTGTTTATATAAGTTCTAATCATTTCATCATTTCAATTCATTGAATCACTTTCATTGAACAAGCGTACCAAGTTTATCTTGAAACTGATGATGATTCAGAAGAAAACACAGTTTTAATTGGTTTTTAAAGATTTGGACAATTTTATAATCAAGTTCCTTAAAAGCTTTTTTCGTTAAGGAACTTATCCTTTAAAACTGTGGTTAACTTCAATCAAAATCGCTACTATTATCAAATATCATTGTTCCATCAATGACACATCATTATCACATCAGCAACATGTCATTTCCAAGTAGTAGTTGACCAAAATTAACTATGATTTTAAGGATTATATATATTATAAAAAAATATAGGAATTTTCACCTAATTAAGTTGACTAAAACTCTAAATTAAAAACAATACTTTCCCATGAATTTATATACTAATGACTGTAAATTACTGTCTCTCAGCTGCCTGCATTGCATTTTTCTCAAGCTTGGATGTATTGTCAAGCTTGTTGTCAATAAGCACACTGTTTATCTTTACGATGATGGCTGTGGCACTTCTTGTGAGAAGATACTATGTAAGAGGAGTGACACCACCTCAGAATTTGATAAAGCTTGTCATCTTCTTGCTTCTCATTGTTGCTTCTTCAATGGCTACTTCAACTTATTGGGGTTTGAGCCCTAATGGTTGGGTGGGATACACCATAACTGTTCCTTTATGGTTCTTGGCCACTTTAGGACTGTCCTTATTTTTGACTCAGCAAAGGGCACCTAGGGTTTGGGGGGTGCCCCTAGTTCCATGGCTGCCTTCTTTGTCTATTGCAATAAATATTTTTCTGATGGGTTCTTTACCAACAAAAGCATTTATAAGGTTTGGAATTTGCACTGCTGTGATGTTGGTTTACTATGTTTTCTTTGGCCTTCACGCCACCTATGATATGGCTCATCATCAACCAGACAAGAACATGATTCAGTCTATGAAAATGCTGAAAGAAAGCTTAGAGAATGGAGATCTTTAGTTAATAATTAGATCATTATATATAGTTACTATATCCTTTGATTTTCAGTACTTGATGAATATATACATTTTGTAATATACTTGTACATTAATTTCCGATCCACAACAATTACTTGTATGAAATTCTACGTTCGCAAGTTTTTATTTTTGACATCTTTGCATTAAGCTCGCTTGAATCCAGGGATATTCAAATTGAGAAAATTTTTTATAAGAAAATAATATAACCAGCGAAAAGAATAGGAGAGTGGGAAACATAAGAGAAAATGAAGTTTCTTTCGACATTATTGGAGGAATAATGCAGATTCGGATTTTCAGATTAAATTATCATAACAAATTTCAACAAGTCAAAATTGATATTTTATAAAAATGATCAGAATTCGGGAAAAAAGAAGAAGATAAATTTGGACAGTTACATTTTTTTTTATTTGAGAGCGATCAGTAACTGCGATGAGAAAAAAAAATCAACTGAAGGAATACCCTCCTTTAAAATTGGAAAAATTATATCCAAAAGGCCATAACTTTATAAAATTCGAACTCAAATTATTTAAACATCCGAAGGAATTTAATGTTGTTATAAATGGATGAATATGTCCATTCATAAAAAAAAATAAAAAATTTAAAACTCACAATCAAACCATTATTTTCAATCTGTATCTTTTCTAAATAAAACAATGAAACTTAAAAAAACAAAATTTAGACCATCTAAACACATAAAGAATATATATATATATATATATATATATATAGAAGAGAGAGAGAGATCAAATAAGAGGTCATTAACATAGATGTAGCCAAACCTCTCGGGCTCCATTTATATATTCTATCGTCAAATAACAAGTGAGCTATTAACCTGTTGCATTTTTTGGCGTACTTCATAATAAGACTCTTTAGCACGTAGCTAGACTTTGATACATAGTCATCGTAAAACTTATCCACTAATGAGCAAATTAATCACCTAAGGTCCTACATTCTCCGAGGTATCTTTGTTTGTTTTCAAGGAATATTCCATCATATTCTTCTTTTGTCGATGATGATGAGCCATATCATAAGTAGCATGAAGGCCAAAGAAGACATAGTATATCAGCATCACAGCAGTGCAAATTCCAAATCTTATAAACGCATCAGTCCCTAAGGACCCCATCAGAAAGATATTTGTTGCGATAGACAAAGACGGTAGCCAAGGGACAAGAGGTACCCCCCAAACCCTAGGTGCCCTTTGCTGAGTCAAAAATAATGAAAGTCCTAAAGTGGCCAAGAACCATAAAGGAACACTTACGGTGTATCCGACCCAACCATTCACTACAAAAAATTCGACTTTCAGCGGCGACAAATGTCGCCGCTGAAAGTCCAAAAGTCGCCGCTGAAAAGCTTCAGCGGCGACATTTTGTCGCCACCAAGTCGTTGCCGTAGCGACTGTGGCTGAAACTTATCAGCGGCGACAAAAAAAGTCGCCGCTGAAACTGGACATTCAGCGGCGACACAAAGTCGCCGCTGAAACTGGACATTCAGCGGCGACATTCTGTCGCCGCTGAAACACCTTTCAGCGGCGACATTCTGTCGCCGCTGAAAGCTGATGAGTTTGCCACTCAGAAGTGTCGCCACTGAAACATGAGAATCAGCGGCGACTAATGTCGCCGCGGAAGCTTGCTTCGGCGGCGACATTGTCGTCGCCGCCGAAGCTTGATTCGGCGGCGACATTGTGGTCGCCGCCGAAGCTTGATTCGGCGGCGACATTGTGGTCGCCGCCGAAGCTTTATTCGGCGGCGACATTGTCGTCGCCGCCGAAGCTTGATTCGGCGGCGACATTGTGGTCGCCGCCGAAGCTTGATTCGGCGGCGACATTGTGGTCGCCGCCGAAGCTTGATTCGGCGGCGACATTGTGGTCGCCGCCGAAGCTTTATTCGGCGGCGACATTTTGGTCGCCGCCGAATCAAGCTTCGGCGGCGACAAATGTCGCCGCTGATTGTGATTTTAATTATTTTTATAATATATTAATTCTGCAAAAACTTTTATTTATATTGCTGATAAATATTATTAAAAGGTTTAATAAAAATAAAGTAATTAACACACAAATATGGTATATTAAATAATAAGATTTATAACCATGAAAGTGTTCTTTATGTCTCTAACTGAAAAAAAAAATTGTTCAATTAAAAGATACATTACATAATACAGAAGAAAAATTACGTAGAGGGATCAATATTAGGGACGCTAGAAGTAGGGGTATCTGCAGGAGCATTTAACTGCATCTTTTGCATGAAAGCAGTGAACTGAGCTTGTATTCTCTGTTCCATCAACTGCTCCATCCTTTGTTCAAGTTGCGTACGCTCTGCTTCCATCTTTGCTCGCTCTGCAGCACGTTCTGCTTCTATCTTTTCTCGCTCTGCTGCACGTTCTGCTTCCATCCTCTCTCGCTCTGCAGCAAGATTTGCTTCCATCTTTTCTCGCTCCTCTTGAAATCTTCTTTCAAACTCTTCATACAATTGGGTGCGTACATTCTCAAGTGAATCACTAGATTGAGTGTGAAGTCTCTTCCTCCGAGGCTCTGCTCCATAACCTTTTCCTCTAACATATCCTGACCTCTCACCAAGAACAGCTGTCAATATCTCATCAGAGGTCATTCGAGCATCACTCTCTAAGGATTGCTGCTGAACGAGCTCATGCATGCGATCCTATAGTTACAAATTACAAATTACATGAATGAAAAAAATATAATTATTTAATTAAATATAAAGGACAGATATTTATACATACATGAATCTCTTCAGATCGCGAATCCACCCACTGTAACTGGCCATCTGCAGTCTTCCTAGTATGCGTTATCTCCCAAACCTGATCTGGGGGGGCAGGCTGTCCAGTGGTGGGGTCTCTCTATAAAGCATAATATACAAAAATAACAAATCTTGAAAAATAAAAAAATGGATAAAAAAATAAAGTGTAGTGAAGAGGCAACTTACTACAGAGAACTCAACCTCCGCAAATGATCGGGGACCACATGTATGCTTTGTTACTTGTTTTGCTCGGTTTTGTGTGTTTCTAGCACTTTTGTTCTACATCAAATTTGAGTAACTACTAAGTATGTTGAATGATATAATTATATTATTCATTTAAATAGTTAGTATTTAGTAAGATACCTTAAATGGATCTGACTGAAAATATGTCAATAACCACTCCCAATCTTCAAAACTTACAGTTTGAGGTGGATTTGCCAACCTTTCTTCATCAGTGTCAAATTTCTTATAGTGGGTATGCAAGTTGGTCTTCCAATTTCTGAAAGCATTTTGCAATGTGGTCACTATCATCTTTTGAAACTTCTCTTCATCTGTTGTAACAGCAGGTTGAAATTTTTCCTAAAATAAAAATCAATATCAGCATAAGTACTTGTTTTGAAAGCATAAATAAAGTAGGATATACATTTACTAAACATAAATTGTACCTTCACTTTTAAAATCATAACATCAATATAATTTGTGTAAACATTCCTCCATTCAGCACAATCCTTCAAAGATATTGTGGTTCTAATAACATAACCACAATAATTAGCTAGCTCTCTTGCTCCTTGCCCTACTGCTCTTGTCATGTCATCTGTGAAAGTAAGCTGAATCTTTCCTCCAAATTTAGTCATTAAGTCCACATTGAGCGACTTATAAACTCCTCTACCTTTCTTAATTATATTAGAAGAGCCTATCATTCAAGTGAACAAATAATATAGTCAAAAGTATGTGATGCTAATTAGTTACTTGTATTATATAAAAGTAAAGAAAATTTACCTGCACTACTGTTTTGAGTAGGGGGAGAGTCGGCAGGCAATTCCTCAAATTGTACTTGGAGTGGTCGAGGTGAAATGGTATGTCCAATTGCAGGGGTAGAGCTAATACCTCCACTACTTGTGCTGCCATGTCGTGTGAAGGAAGAGCTTCTCCCACCCCGTCCTCTCTTTAGCCCTGACATATCCTGCAATAATGTACAAAATTTAGATTGTTTTTTATGTTAATAAAACTACTCTTTATGAAGATAGTATATATTAAAAAAATTACAAAATCTAACTTGTTAAGAATATATTAATAAAAACTACCATTTATGAGGATTGTAGTTTCATTCTGTTGAGTCCTCTGTGGTACTATCACTTGTATCATCATCTTCTATTTCACCTTCAATGTCACTTTCTTCTTCAGTATCACTATCATTACCATCAAGCACATCTTCTTCATCACTATCGTCATGAACTAGTGAATTAGATTCACTATCATCAATAAATCCAATCTCCATATTACTTCTTTGTGATGGTTCTCCTACTTGAATGAAAGTTTGGGGTTGTACATCATCTCCACACAAGTCAATAAAGATATCATGCTGTATAAGACTTGCATTTAAATCAACCACCAATTGTTGATAAGGCTCTTCATCAACCATTGCAATATTAACATCACTACCAACATTAACATTCTCAATCGGCATATTGAACAAGTCACGTGGATTCGTTTTGACAACAACAATCCAACCCGGGTCAACAATATCATCCACATAAAAAACTTGCTCTGCTTGAGATGCTAAAATAAATGGTTCATTAGTTTGTAATGAACATTGAGTGTTGATACTTGTGAACCCATACTTATCCACCTTATATCCTTCGCCATAGTTAGCGACATCCCACCAGTGACACTTAAACAAGTATAATTTTTTATTCTCTATGTAAGATAACTCATAAATATGCTCTAACACACCATAATATTCTTTATTAGCATCAGTGTCATCACCCTTGGCCATGACTCCATCATTTTGAGTTCTTTTTCCTATTGCCCGATCTTTTGCATGAAAACGAAATCCATTACCTATAAACATAGAGTAACGATTGACCACTCTCGATGGACCAATTGATAAACTTCTGAGTTCAGGACTTACAAAGCCTTGTGTGGACAATGCTATCACCTATTAAAGAAGAACCATTCCTTCAATATGCATTAATATTATTAATATAAACTTCAAAGCTCAAAGTCTAGAACTTACTCGTGAACGGAACCAATCAGGAAACTCTTTATATTGCTTTTGCTCACTCATTAATCCCTGAGCTTCAAGTTCTCTCCTGTGTTCCCTACATGTTTTTACACAAGTGAGAAAAATATAAATTATAACAAATTCATTCTAGTTAAATTAAGTTGACGTACTCTATGAATGGCCAAGTTTCTTCACAATTTTGGAGCACATACATTCTTGCCTGACAATACTCTTCATAAGCAAGAGAGACTGACTCAAAATGTCCTCTAGCTTCACCACTTTTCTTGAACACCGAAAGCTCATTACTGATATTATTATCACTGATGTCATCATTCCGATGCTGCACATTAAATTTAGTGGGAATGTCTTTCAAGTATCGTGAGCAAAAAGTTAGACTTTCATCTGCCAAATATCCTTCTGCAATTGATCCTTCAGGTTGGGCCTTATTGCCAACATATGACTTTAGAGTTCGCAAATACCTACAACAAAAAGTCAAGCCTTATTGAATGGTTTTAAATGATAGATTATAAATATAATTGTAAAGTAACCTTGTTAAAGCGAATTACCTTTCTATGGGGTACATCCAACGATACTGAACTGGCCCACCAACTTTTGCCTCTCCCGCCAAGTGTATAGGCAAGTGAACCATTACGTCAAAAAAGGCAGGTGGGAATATGGTCTCTAACTTGCACAGAGTTATTTCTATTTGACTTTGAAGTTTGTCAAGTTCTTCACATGTTAAACACTTTGAACAAAGATTTTTAAAAAATCTTCCCAATTGTATTATTGGTTCACATACTTGGGGAGGCAGTAACCCACGTATTGCAATTGGAAATATTTCCTGCAATAGCACATGGTGATCATGACACTTCAAACCAAATATTTTTCGCTCGTGAATATTGACACACCTTGAGATATTAGATGCAAAAGCATCAGGTACTTTTAAGTTAGCCAAGAATTTGCAAAGGGATTGCTTCTTTTCAGAAGATAATGTGTAAGGAGCATGAGGCTTATAAACATCATTACCATTCTTAATCGGGTGCAAATGACTCCTAATGCCCAAATCCACCAAATCATACCTACTTTTTAATGTGTCCTTTGTCTTTCCAAGTAAATCCATCACTGTCGATACAATATTATCAGAAACATTTCTTTCTATATGCATCACATCAAGATTATGTCGTATCAACAAATTTTTCCAATAAGGCAATTGGAAAAAAATGCTTCTTTTCCTCCAATTATAAGCCTTACTATTTGTAGGGCGTTTTCGTTTCTGGCCTTTTCCAAATGATATATCACCCAATTGTTCTAATTGCATAAGTGCATCATCTCCAGTTAATGGAATTGGTGGAGCTCTGAGTTCTTCTTTTCCATCAAATGATTTTGCATCTTTGCGCCATGGGTGATTTTGTGGAAGAAAACGCCTATGACCCATATAAGATAACTTGCTCCTTAATGAAATGCAATGCGTGTCTTTGTGACAACAAGGGCATGCAAACTTGCCTTTAGTTGACCATCCTGAAAGATTTCCATATGCGGGGAAATCATTTATCGTCCACAACACTGCTGCATACATCATAAAATTTGATTGAGAAAATGCATCATATGTTTGCACCCCTACTTCCCACAATTGTTTCAGCTCCTCAATCATTGGTTGTAAGTAAACATCTATTTCATTACCTGGACACTTTGGACCAGGAATAAGAAGTGTCATCATAAAATATGGGCTTTTCATGCAAAGCCATGGTGGCAAATTATATGGTACCAAAACTACAGGCCAAATGCTATGATTGGCACTCATATTCCCAAAAGGTTGAAATCCATCACTTGCCAAACCCAATCTAACACTTCTTGGATCAGTAGAAAAACTAGGATATTGTTGGTCAAAGTGTTGCCAAGCAAGAGAGTCAGCTGGATGTCTCAATACACCATCATTTGTGTGCTTCTCCTTATGCCACCTCATTTCTTTAGCAGTGTCTCTTGCCATATAAAGCCTTTGTAACCTAGGTATTATCGGAAAATGCCTTAAGACTTTCTGGGCAATTTTTTTTCCTCTTTGCCTGTTCAACTTCCATCTAGACATCTTGCACTTAGGACATGATTCTTCTTTTGCATGTTCCCCCCAGTATAATATGCAATCATTTCCACAAGCATCAATTTTATTGTAATCTAAACCCAAATCACGAATTATCTTCTTAGCTTCATAAAATGAATTTGGCACTAAAGCCCCTTCTGGAAGAACATCTTTCAATAAGGCCAACAATGCATCCATAGATTTATTGCTCCAATGGTTAAGACACTTTAATTGAAGCAATTTTACAATAAAAGACAATTTTGACATTTTCTCACAACCTGGATAAAGTTCTGTCTCTGCATCCTTTAATAAGTCGTAGAACCTTTTGGCATGCACATTAGGCTCTTCATTCTCATTTAATTCATTGTTCATATCATTCATAGAAGGAACATTATATGCATCACATACCATCCTTGTAAGGTTCTCCCCATAAGTATCATGTTCTGCTGCTGTACTTGAAGTCTCACAATCACTTTGACATCTAATAATTTCCCCATGCAAGTCCCACACCTTATAACTATCCCAAAAACCCTTACTCAATAAGTCAACCCTGACATCTCTTCTCGCTTTGAATATGACATTCATACATTTTTTACAAGGACATCGTATTTTGCTTGTCACTCCATTCTGAGTAAAAGCCCATTCGAGAAAACCATCTACTCCTTTAATATATCTTAGGTTGCCTCTGTCTTTAATATCTAACCAACTTTTATCCATTTCTATTTCACAAAAGTTGAAGATTAATGTAAGAAAAGGAAAAACAATAAATATTAAAGTGCAAGAAATAAATAGAAATGAATAAGGTTGAGTTGACCAAGAAAAGAAAATTATATATGATATATATATGTATTTTACTTCTAAAAAGCTGATTCATTTCAACGCAGTATATAAGCCAAACTAACAAAGCATCACAGAGTCAACGCAAACGCAAGGTGAAGATGATAAACTGTTAACTTACAAGTGACAAGAGCTTTACTACTCGCCCTAGCTAGTAATCCTTTTTGCTTGCACTACCGTATATGCCTACAATAATAAGGACCAGACATTATAATGGGAAGGAAACCAAAGGTCCCAAGAAACCATTTCAAGAAAGCAATTACAATAATTAAACCAACATTATAAATTCAAGTATATATTTTTATTTGATCTAATGAGTGACTTGGTAGACATGGCAACTTTAGAGCACGATCTCAGAAAAGCTAGTTAGAAAACATGGGGGGAACAGGGGATGATAAGACGGATGCATCATACAAGGAAGAAGATGTGGGGGGATAAAAGCTGAACATCATTATTAGAACTGAGATCCAAAGCCCTTGTAATTATGGTTCCCCTGTTTTCACTTAACTTTTCCAAAAGATAATGCGTGTCATTGCCACTTACCAGCACCTGTATTATGTACAACAGATTGCCGCTACAATGAACTATAAGACAACAATTCTCTGTCTCCTAACCCTATCACTTCCGGAAAGAAATCAGTCTTTGATATCCAGATCCCATAAATAAACAATACCCAAATTAACACCAGTTCAAATATAATAAAGAAATTTAGAAACATTATCAATAAATATTAAACAGCTACTTAGGCGCCTCCCTTGCAACGAGCTTACTGCTTTCACTGTTTTTTTAATTCTTTTACGCAGCCCCCTGTCCTTTGTATTGTCGTAGAGTTATGTCAGGGCATTGAAATCCCAAACCTACTGAACAGAAACAGGAGTAAAATGGGGGGAGAAATTTCAGTTACTTAATAACATGATTATCAGAATGCCTGTCAATTTTCATGAAGTTCCAAGCATAATTATACAACTTGGAAGGTGGGACCATGTAATCCAACCAACAACTTCTAAACAGAAACTTAATAAACGAATTAAATAAGCCTAACGCTTGTTTTGACTTGTTTTTGTGCTAGATGCTCAATGATGATGAATCACACACGAAACCTTCATCTATATACAAAAGGCGCAAAGGAATGGATCTTACAAAATAAAGGAATTAGTTCCTGGCTAGCTACCTATAATTCCGTGGGAAAAAAAAAAAATTCATACAAAGCCAACAGTTATGGCCTAGCCTCAAAATATTACGTTAGAATTCAGAGTCGTTTAGTCTCAAGCATTGTGTTGGTTGAGTTATAACTTCTCAAGATGCACTGTAATTCCATTGGAATGCAAAAGGGAAAGTACAAGTCCTTACCAATTTCTAACATGCTATCGGTTTCTGACATGGCTGTTATGAAACTTTCAATAATTCATTGGAATGCAAAATGATAGGTGTCATGAACATTAATTTGTTAAATAATATGATGTGAATATAATTCATCTCGGAAAAAAAAATCTGTTAAATAATATTTTTAATACTTAATATAAAAACTAGTTAGAGATTAAATTTAATCCTGAATGTATAATTCATTCTTTTAAATATCCCTATTAATAACACATCAAGAGATTTCCATTCACAGATAGTCAGAAATAAAAACAAAATTTTAAAAAAATCAACTCATATTTATTGAGTTGCTAATAACATACAAAATCCAGTCCCCCACTCAAATTACTTAATAAGAGGGACGTAGGCTTATCTATTCAATATGTTTTTTGGCAGAATCAGCCTGTAATACATGCTAACTTGTCATCATGATGGCTCAATAGATAATACACTGATGTTTACAGACCAAGTTTCACCAAGAATTTTCTCATCTTTGACGAGAACGTCCAAAATCAAATACTCCAACCTTATTTTATTTGAATTTATTATGATCAGAGTTACAAATCGTGTTGCTCAAGTATTCACATACAAATTCAATAAATAAGAACGGGTTTTGAAACAACCATGACAGCATATTCAAAGACGAAACTACAGAAGTATCAGCTACATCAGCTATACACAACCATGAACTTATACCAAACAAGATAATAAACACGAACTGGGTTGTACTAATCGGTGAGAGGCTCGACCTTACCTGGATCTGTACTAACGGTGACGAAGCTGGAGAGTAGCGGCGATCCGGCAACTGGCGAGCAAATAGCTGCGGCAGCAAGCACAAATTGAAGGACTAGGAGGCAAGCTTGGTTGCAACTGCTACGGAATGGGGTCGCCGGCGCTGCGCAAATCACGAAAGGGGATGGGGGAGAAGCAGGTCTGAGGTCCCTCTTCGCCGTCTTCGCTAATCGGTGAGGTCCCTCTTCGCCGTCTGCCGCTAGCGCTAGGTTTGGAGGGAGAGGGGATTTGGGGATGAACTTTCAGAAGTGCGCGGCGCTGGTCTGATCTGGTGAGAGTGGGGATTTGGGGATGAACTTTCAGAAGTGCGCGGCGCTGGTCTGATCTGGTGAGAGTGAGGGAAAAGTTAACTTTCAGAAGATTAGAATTGTTTTGGGTTTCAAAATAAGAAACTTTACATACAAAAACAATGCGCCAGCCTTGCCAATAACACACGTGGGTTCAGTGGTAGGGGAGTGTTAACTATTATAATTATCAGATCCCCTGTTCGAACCAGGTAACATTAAATTTTTTTTTAACCTTTTTGAGCCAAAATTAATGTGTAAAAATTGGACATTTTCCAGATTCGAACGCAGGACCTCTACACTAAAATGAACAAGCGTGGTCAGCCAGGCTAATGAATTTAATTGAAACCATTGAGCAATAGAAAATATATATAATATGCAACTCTATATGTTTTACAAAATTTAATTAATCACATTTTAAATTAAAAAATATAAATAGTAATAATATTTAATTAACTATATACATGATTTTATTATCTATATCTCTCACACATTTTTAATTAATTATATTATCTCCTTTAATGATTTTATTTCTCAATCCTCTCATACATATGTTCATCATCAAATATTATTATGTCAATTAAGTATACTCACACTAATTTAATTATAATAATCTCTCACATATGTTTAATTATGTTATCTCTTTCAATTATAATATCCTTCTCTCTCTCACACATACAGACTATCTCTCTTCCAATTACATCTACCTCTCACTCTATATTTCATTACTTATCTCATCAAACTTGCATACTTTTTCACGCATGCCTCGATCTCATTTCTCTCCCATGCATAATGTTTTTCTATTTCATCTCTCAAACATTTGGATATGGGATATGTGTGTTAAACACACACTCCAAACTTTCTTCCTCTTCCTTTCTCTCTCAAACACCATATTATCTTTCTTTTAGTCTCTCTCTAACACAAAAATACATAAAAAAACATTAATTATCAAAGTTACTTAATTACGCAAATAAAAGATTATAATATAAAATTTTTACAAAAAAAAAACATTAAAAAAATGTGAAAAAACTTTCAGCGGCGACAAATGTCGCCGCTGAAAGTGAGCTTCAGCGGCGACACTTGGTGTCGCCGCTGAAATAAGATTTAGCGGCGACAAAAGGTCGCCGCTGAAAGATATATTCAGCGGCGACTCTTTCTGTCGCCGCTGAAACAGGATTCAGCGGCGACCTTATGTCGCCGCTGAAAGAGACATTCAGCGGCGACAATTTATGTCGCCGCTGAAAGAGGATTCAGCGGCGACAGTTAGTCGCCGCTGAATCCTCTTTCAGCGGCGACGAAGGGAGTCGCCGCTGAAAGTGTACACTTTCAGCGGCGACTTGAATTGTCGCCGCCGTAGTGCACACTTTCGGCGGCGACAAAATTTGTCGCCGCTGAAAGTTGAAGTTACAGCGGCGACAATAATATGTCGCCGCCATAACTCATACTTTTGGCGGCGACATACTTGTCGCCGCAGAAAGGCCGACTTTCAGCGGCGACAATAATTGTCGCCGCTGAAAGTCATATTTTCAGCGGCGACTCCCTTTGTCGCCGCTGAAAGTGGTCGCTGAAAGTCCAGATTTTTGTAGTGATTCTTAGGTCTCATACCCCAATAAGTTGAAGTGGCCATTGAAGAAGCAACAATGAGAAGCAAGAAGATGATCAGTTTTATCAAATTATGAGTTGGTGTCACTCCTCTCACATAGTATCTTCTCACAAGAAGTGCCACAGCCATCATCATGAAGATAAACAGTGTGCTTATTGACAACAAGCTTGCCAATACATCTAAGCTTGAGAAAAATGCAATGCTGGCAGCTGAAATTATATATAAAAAAGCCAGCAATTATCACAATTGTCATTGGTATATAGGGATAGAATTTTGAGATTAAACTTTTAATCTTGACCTATGCCTGTTTGTATGAAATTAGAGACAACCTTAGTTTGTGGGAAAGAAATGAATTACAGTTTACCCAAATAGAGTTGGTTCAGTGACAATGGCCTGAGTTTCCATATGGACTTGGGAAAAATATCTTTGGATAGGAATTCACTTAATCATTAATCAACCTTAATTCTTCGGATTAGTTAAGGTGGCAAGTAGTCATAAATGTGTGAAAGTTAACATATTAGTATAGTTGATTACCTGAGATGGTGATGAGAAGGGTAGCATTTATAGGGGTTCCAGTCTTGGGGTGGACGAGAGCAAACCATGGTGGAATCATATGGGCACGTGCGATATGCATGATATATCGTCCTTGTCCTAGTGCTCCCACCAAAATCACAGTGGTCATACCCTTTAAAGCTCCAAAAGCCACCACATACTTTGCCCATTTCAGTCCCACACTTCCAAAAGCCACAGAAAACGCTGCGTTTCGGTCTATCTCAGTGTACTTCTGCATCATACTCAATGAAAGTGCCATTAAACAATAAATCACAGTGATCAAAGACATTGATCCAAGTAACCCTATTGGTATATCCCTTGAAGGTTTCTTAGTCTCTTCAGCCATGGTTGCAACATTCTCAAACCCAGTATATCCAAAATAAACCACAGCCGCTGCTTTGAAAACCCCTTCAATCCCATAAGGCAAGAAACTAGGTGACGACAGGTTTGAGGTATTGGCATGGGAAAAGCCTAGGACTATAACAAAGACGATGACGAAAGTGTTGATTCCTGATGCTATCCAGTTGAGGTACGAGGTTTTTCTGGTGCTGATCATGGCGATTGTGGATAAAATGGCTAACACCACGACGGCTATGGGGTCTAGTAAGTTGTAGCCCGCTTTGAGATTTGTTTTGATGCGAAGTGAATCAGAGGGACGATTCAAAAGTGTAGCGAAATAGGAGGTCCACCCTCTTGCTACTGCCGCACTTCCTATTATGCTTTCAAGAAGAATGTTTCCTGCTGCTATGTATGCAACAAAATCTCCCAGTTCTACTCTCAGATATGCAAATGATCCGCCTGCAACAAGAACTAGGATTTGAGTGATTTATTGATTTATTTATTTATTTGAGGATTAACTTAATATAGGAAAAATTGATCGGATTGTTTTGATTTGTTGTTAATTTAGTCCTAATTGTTGACTTAATATAACTTATACCTATAATTTTGACCTCATCAAGTAGTTTTAACTTTAACCATTTAAAATATAGTTTCGAAAATAAAATTGTATATTTCATGAAACTTAAATTTTAAATGGTTAAAATAATATGAAAGTGAGTTAAAATTTAGAAAGACTTAATTCCAGGTGAGTTAAAATAATAAGAAATGAGTTAGACTGACTCAGAAAGACAGTTATGATTGAATTAAAACTATAAGGATAAAATATTAATTTTTCCATTTAAAAAAAAAAAAAAAACCTTTCACCGTTGGAAGAAGAAGCCACCTGCAACTGGGATTTCTACGGCGAACTCTGTGTAGCAGAAAACAGAGAGCATGGCGGAGATGCCAGAGGCGACGTAGGACAAGACAATGGCTGGTCCGGCGTCGTCGTGAGCTTCTTGACCGGTGAGGACGAAGATTCCGGCTCCGATCGCGGAGCCGAGGCCGAACCAGATGAGGTCCCACCAGTTGAGGCAGCGTTTCATGTCGTTCTCGCTTTCCTTTCTGATCTCATCGGTCTCGGTGACGTCGTCGGATCTGCTCGTCAGACGATCCTTGAACCTCAAAAACGTCTGAGATAGTGCCGTTTGGTAGGTTGTCCAACTCTGGAAGGATTCTTCAGGTAAGAAATCTTGCTTGCTCCATCTCCTCCAGTAGCTTCTCTGCTGCGAAGGAGGTTCTTCCATGGAAGCTACTACGCAAGTACTTCGTGATAACTCTGTGAAGATGATGAGTGGATTAGAATGGAGATAAGAAGTGGAAAGTGAGTAAAACTCTCTTGTTAATATCATGTACGTATTTACTAAAAAGTATAATATCTTCCTTTCTCATAATGAAAATAATACTCCTCCGATCCTTAATATAAGACCCGTTTAACTAATTTGATTAGATTAAGGAAGTTAGGTAAGTTAGTTAATTATAAGAAAAATGACACATTTTTCCTAAAATATCATAATTATCTTTTTTAATACCCCTCTCCCTTTTCTATTTGATTATGGTTGAGGGAGTATCTATAGGGGTAATTTAGAGAAAATTGATAAATATGAGAAATGGCTCTTATATTTAGGACCAAAACCAACTCAGGAATTGGGTCCTATATTAAGGACCGGAGGAGTATTAGATATTCACTTTCACCTAATAATTCTGTAATAGTAGTATTTTGATTTAATTAAATCATATTCTTAATTCGTAATTCTTCCGGGTATTAGCATTTTTATGCTAAATTGCTAATTCCTTTATATATTATTTTTATACCTCCTACACTTAATATAATAGCGAGATTGACTTTCAATTTGATCCTAAATATAATATCTCAATTCACTTTGTTTCTCATATTTTTTTTTAAGATAGTCATTGTAATAGTTGCACATATTAAATATTTCATCAAATGACATTTGCGGTATTCTAGGAACGATAACACATATTTTTTACAATATTAATTTTCTTAACCTATTCAAATTAGTTAATTAATTTTTATATTAAAGAGTGGAAGTAGTAGTTGTTTAGTGAATGATTTATTTGTTTTCTTTTCTTCTATCTGTTTTATGTAAAATGTCTGTTTGCTATTAATAAGGTTGGGCCTGAAAAGGTTAGTTTAATTAAATCATATTTGTTTGCTAATTATTAGCTTAATTACTAACTATACCCTTAATATATAGTATACAACTAGAATCGATTAGGTTATGGTTAAAGAATAATATATCCATCATAATTCCATTTAATACTAGGTGAAATGACGATGAAATACCTTGTGAAAATGAAAAAGACAAAAAAAGAACCCAAATAAGTAAAATACCCAAATGGTCATTAGGTATGATTTTAGGATTTTCATGTTTTGTTAAAGTGACTGAAATGCCCATGAAGTGAGAGAAAAAGCCGCCGAATATGAAAACACTTAGAAGAGAGCAAAACATTGAAGCCACATGTGAAGGATGAAAACTGAAAAGAGAAAGCTTGAAGCAACATGTTTAATGCTAGAAAGAGAAAAATGTGAGTCATTTATCTTTCGAATGAAAGCAACCTCAAAGATTCCTCACGTCTTGAATTGAGATCAAGCAGGTCACCTGTTTTAATGAAAACAGTTTGCTTTCATTAAAACAACCCACCACAATAACTGAAAAACGACATATGTGATAGTTGTAAATATTAGATAGATTAAGCATATAATACTGGTGCACAAAAATGTATTGTCTAACTATTCTTATGATATTTAACTTATGGTTGTATATGGAATTTGTTTACAAATACATATTTAATCATGGTTATTGTGTAGTTATTTGCAATCATTTTTCATCCATATGCACACAGGTTTAATTTACTAAACATGTATTGAGATTCACAACTTGCGAAAAAAAATTTGTTTAAAATTATTTGTAATTTGTTTACAAACTTAGGAGATTTATAATTTGTTTATTTGGAACTGTTTTTAGTCTATTTGCTCATAATTTTACTAAACTTGTAACGTGAATAACAATTTGCGAAATGAAAGTACCAGTTCTCTTTTGCAACTTGTTATTAATCCATTTGCTCAAAATTTTACTAAACATGTAATAGGATTCACAACTTGCATAGTAAAATTTGCCACTTGCTTAATGGGATTTGCAACCTATTTTCAGAAAATTTGTAATTTGTTTATTTGGAACTATTTTAATCCATTCGCTCATAATTTTACTAAACATATAATGCGAATAACAACATGCTAAATAAAAGTGACAATTCTCATAATGAGTTTTGCAACTTGTTCTTAATCTATTGACACACAAATTTTACTAAGTATGTAATGGGATTCATAACTTACGTAGTGAAATTTACTATTTGATTAATGGGATTTGTAACCTGTTTTTAGGGGATTTGCAACTTATTTGCTTGGAACCATTGTTAATCCATTTACTCACAATTTTACTGAACATGTAATGTGAATAGCAACTTGCAAAGTGAAAGTGCTAGTTCTTGATTGGAATGAGTTTTGCAAATTGTTCTTAATCCATTTGCATACAAATTTTATTGAACATATTAATGGGATTAACAACTTGTGTGGTAAAATTTATAACTTGTTTAATGGGATTTGCACCTTGTTTATTTGAAATCATTCTCAATCTATTCTTTAAACGTACAATTTTATTAAATATGTAACGTGAACAATGACTTTTGAAATGAAAGTGACCATTTTCATAACAAGTTTTGTAACATATTCTTAATCTATTTGCATATAGTTTTTCAAAACATATAATAGGATTCACAACCTGTAACAAACAACCATAAATCAAAATTTTAATTCTCCAACAATCAATTTTCATCAACATACATGACATTGAACACATACGTTCTTCTTCCATTGACAACTTCAGCATAGGATTTCACAACTAGACTATTGATTTTAACAACACTAACCACTTTATGCTTCTTATTTGCATGTAATCCTCATGGTCACATAATCGCTTGCCACCACTTTTTCATTTTTGATAAGTCAATCTTTCATCCTCATCAAATACTCAATTTAAACCCTCCTCACCAACAAATCTATTCCTATCTGACGATGAAGAAACTACAAAAATAAAGAACTCAGACCCATCGCTAACTTCTACTCACTTACGTATTGCAAACCCACTTAATCACAAGCAAAGCCTATCCAAATGTACAACGTCTGCAAAACGATAATGGTTGGAGGAGCAAGATAATAGTATTTCGAAAGATAAATGACTCACATTTTTCTCCTTCCAGCCTTAAATGTGTTGCTTCAAGCTTCCTCTTTTCAACTTTCATCTTTCACATATTGTTTTAATGTCTTGTTCTGTTATGAATGTTTTTACACTTAGTTGTTTTTTCTCTCACTTAATGGACATTTTAGTCACTTTAGCAAAACATGAAAATCTCATATTCATACCTAATGACTATTTGGGCATTTTATTTATTTGAATTTTTTTTTGTCTTTTTGATTTTCACAAGGCATTTTACAGTCATTTTTTTCACAATATAAATATATTCATATTTTGTATTTTTGAAGAATATAAATACAAATTGGATCGTAGGAGTTCTTCACTTCCCAATTGACAGCGCCACCTAGCTTTGATTTTCTCAGGTCAAGCTTCGCGGGGGCTCAGCAAACCATTTTCTCAAGCAAGTCCTCTTTGATCGATGCCCAAATGCCCAATCCCTCTCTCTAATCTTCTCAGAAACTCAGTGCTGAGGGGTCTCAGCGTGTGTGTCCATTCTCCTATTCATTCGCTTCCGAGTTGCTCCTCACCTCCTCATAATGACGGAGAAGATGAAATTGAGCCTTTGCTTCCGGGGGAAATCTTCAAATCAGGCACCCAATCGGGTTCTTACAGATTGGGCGACTCGACTTTCTATTCACTCATTGAAAACTACGCGATTTCCTGCGATTTTAGGTCACTGGACAGGGTCTTGAGTCAAATGAAGCGCGAAAGGAGAGTTTTTGTCGAAAGGAATTTCATTGTAATGTTCAAAGCTTATGGGAAAGCGCATTTACCTGAAGAGGCGATGGGGCTGTTTCATAGGATGGAGAATGAATTTCGATGTAGGCAAACTGTAAAATCTTTCAATTGTGTCCTTAATGTCATTATTCAAGAGGGTATGTTTACTCGTGCCTTGGATTTTTATTCTGATGTAATTGCTACCAAGAGTCTGAATATACATCCAAATGTACTCACTTTCAACTTAGTTATCAAGGCCCTGTGTAAGTTGGGTTCAGTTGATAAGGCTATTGAAATGTTCAGAGAAATGCCACTCAAGAACTGTGCTCCCGATACATATACATACTGTACACTAATGGATGGGTTGTGCAAGGAGAGTAGAATTGATGATGCCATTTCTTTATTGGATGAGATGCAAATTGAAGGTTGTTTCCCAAACCCCATCACATTCAATGTGTTGATTAATGCTTTGTGCAAGAAGGGTGACTTAGTACGTGCAGCCAAGCTTGTTGATAACATGTGTCTTAAAGGCTGTGTCCCAAATGAGGCCACGTATAATGTCCTTGTTCATGGATTGTGTCTCAAAGGTAAGTTGAACAAGGCAGTTAGTCTAATGGGTCAAATGGTATCAAATAAATGTGTGCCTAATGATATTACTTATGGAACACTCATTAACGGGTTTGTTAAGCAAGGCAGATCTGTTGATGGAGTTCATGTATTATCCTCAATGCAAGAAAGAGGTCATGTAGGGAATGAGCATATTTACTCATCCCTTATTAGTGGGCTGTTCAAGGAGGGAAAATCCGAGCTTGCTATGCAACTGTGGAGAGAAATGGAAGGAAAAGGATGTCAACCAAATGCTGTTGTGTTTAGTGCTTTAATAGATGGTCTTTGCCGAGAGGGGAAGCCAGATGATGCAAGGGAAGTTTTATATGAGATGAAGAGTAAAGGATATGCACCAAATTCTTTTACTTATAGCTCCCTAATGAAGGGTTATTTTGAAAAAGGTGAAAGTCATAAAGCTATTCTTGTGTGGAAAGAGATGGAAGACAATAATTGTAATCATAACAAGGTTTGTTATAGCATACTAGTTGATGGCTTGTGCAAGCAGGGGAAGCTCATGGAGGCCTTAATGGTGTGGAAGCAGGCATTGAGTAGAGGAATTAAATTAGATGTTGTGGCTTACAGCTCAATGATTCATGGTTTTTGCAAAGCTCACTTAGTAGAACAAGGCATGAAACTTTTCCAACAGATGCTTTGTCTGGAATCTGAATCACAACCCGATGTGATTACATATAACATTCTTTTGGATGCTTTGTGCATGCAGAACAGCATCTCCCGTGCTATAGGTCTTTTAAATATTATGCTAGATCGGGGTTGTGATCCTGACTTAATTACATGCAATATTTTCTTGAGAACTCTGAGAGAGAAAGTGAATCCGCCTCAAGATGGGAGAGAGTTTCTCGATGAGCTTGTAGTCCGGTTAGTTAGGCGACATAGAATAATAGGTGCTTCCAAAATTATAGAATTGATGCTGCGTAAGTATTTGCTTCCAAAAGGTTCTACTTGGGCCATAATTGTTCAAGAGCTCTGCAAACCCAAGAACAATCAAAAAGCTATTAATGAATGTTGGAGCAGGCTGTATTGCTGATTTTTTTAGAGCCTTTGTTTTCAACTCTTTTAAAGCTCAGAGATTACAAATACAGTAATCTGTCAAGGTCATCACTCTGTAGGTACTCAAACTTTTCAAAGGAAGATGCACAGCAAAGGTAGAGTTTTCATTGTGCTTTATTCATAGATCTCATCTTGTTTATTTGGAGATATCAGTGTGAACCTAGAAGGCTGCAAATGTCGAGAATTGTATCACTTGGACCATTTCAGCTGCCTGACTTTGTAAACTGCAGTTGTCCCCAACCAAAAAAAAAAAAAAAAAAACATCTTGTATTAGTCAATTCAAACCATAAATAATGTAGAAAAGATTTCAAAGGAAATTGAAAAATCCTAATTTTAAATCAATATTTTAAAAAAAATGAAAGTTCTCAACTATTTTAATTAAAGTTCTGCAAGAATATTAAGAATAGTATTATTCTACTTTCCAACACTATCTTATATTTAGCAGTTAGGCCTCTATTTTGATCCGTACTCGTGTTTTTTGAGTGCTATTAATCCTTTAGATAATTGTAAAAATTTAGATTTTATTAAATATGCATTTGGATAAGTGGATCTGTCTAGAAAAGAAAGTGTTCCTTGGAAATTTTTAGTTGACTTCCTGACTTGTTGACAACGATTAGAGATATGAATAAAACCAGGCTAAGGATTCATCTAACAGATTAAGCTTAGGTTATATTGATCCATGATAGCAATGGTCTTTACACCACAATATCATGTTAATTTCTCAATAGTTGTCCATGACAATTTGGTTTGGGATGGTTATTCACTAATTGTGTACATTTTTTGTCAGTACTCTCCTAAACATTCACGCTATGTTGCGTATGCTGACTGGTAACATTCAATGAAGAAGTTAAATCGGAAGAGAATAGAGGTAAAATTTGAGATACTGTAGGTTCTTTGCTAGGAAATTTTTTTTCCCCTTTTAATGATACGCCTTTGTGATTCAGTATTTGTGCTCTTTCTGACACTTAAGCCCTAAGGCTCGTGAGAAGTTTTTTGAGAAGTTTTTTGAGAAGTTTTTATTTCATAAATACTCCCCTGGTCCTATTTATAGGGCAGAGAGAGAAGATATTTTTTGGTCCTATTTATAGGGCACTAAGAGAAATTTTTTATATGGATGTACAATTTTATCCCTCATTTATTATTATGTTGATTTTGTTTACATGAGTATAATGTATATTAAATAGGAATAAAATTGGAAAGTTATTAAATTTTAAATAAGAGTTAATGAAGTTTAAAATTTTTCTTAGTCTGTGTAAAACATGTTGGTAGTGTCTTATAAATAGGACCAGAGGAGTACTTCCTAATCTCTATTTTTGGGAAAGCTTGACTTTGTTTAAAATGTAGCTTCAGAAGCTAGAGCTGTGGATCCTCTTTGTGCTTGTGAACATAGTAGCATATGTCTGATGAATTTCCATTCTTACTGCTACTGAAGTCATTAAAGTTGAGAAGTCACATCTGTCTAGATGGTTAATTTTCAATTATTGTATGACATTTCTTTCTTTTTGGCCTGAATGGATGCAATAAACAAAATCCTCAAAGAATTAATACCTGTCAATGTGTGAGACTATGCTATCGATTTATTTGTGCTGTTCCACACGTTAAAATTATTAGCTGTTACTTCAGACAAGAATGTTATGGTTTGATGTTATGGAATTTTAGATCTGGTAAAGGAGATTAGATACTGGATGAAGCTACATCCATGTTTGGGGTGGTTTTGTAGTTTTCAAGTTCTGAGAACTTCTGGAATAAAAGCCAAGATGAGAACGTTTTCTTTCCGAGCAGTCAAGTTTCGCTTTCATTGTATTGTTAATTGCTCTTATTTTTTGTTTTCTACTTATCGTCTGTCACTATGCTTCCCTGGCCAATTTGTCACTATTATGTGATTTGTGCTAGCAAATTTTGCTATTAATATGCACCTATAGGTTGACTCTCACCTTGGACAGAGCTTGAAAAGAATAGCCTTTTGTCAGATAAACTTGTGCACATTTGGCGCTTGCAAAGGCTAGTACCTGATGGCGATTGTTCGGAAATAATGAATGGACTCTCAGGTATTAAATAATAAATATGATGAGAATGAATTATGGAGCACGCACTTTGGTTAAAGAGAGAGGGAAAAAAGAAAAAGAAAAAGAAAAAGAAAAGAACCATGGAGCACGCACAACTGATATTCCTCATTTCTGGTTTATCTGTGATCCTGATATGTTTTCTAGCTCTATAATTTTCTGTACGCGTGTGTCAGATTTGGTTAATGTATTTCCCTTGCTTGAAGATTCCTTCTCTGGTAGTCTGATCTGCAATTATTCAAGAGCCCAGAATCACTTGACCTTAATCTTAATGTACCTTTAGAAAGAGGTAGATCAGAGTGTAAGACAATCCTTAGACCAGATGACAACAGCTAGGGAGGGTGAGGCATTTACTCATGAAGCTTCAAATCAACTCTCCTTTTCATCATGGATTTCAAATTGGACAATACCTAGGTATATTTAGGTCTTTAATATCATGTTTATGTTGATATCATGACATCTGAATAAATTGTCTTGAAGTAGGCAACGGAGTACAAAGTTAATATTGTTGAGCTTTTATTGGAAAAGTTGAATATTTGAAATCATGTTTAAAACCACTTATAAGCACATTTTATGTAAAACGAGATAAAATTCTTCTCTCATACTTACCTCATATTCTGTAAAGCACGATTGAAAAACTGCATATAAGCCATTCCAAATGAGTCGAAGGCTTTTAAGCTGGACTTTAGTTTTGTACTTTCAAATAACATGTGCTGATTCTGCAGGTCAATTTCAAGAGGATTATGGTTCTAGAAGGATTATTCGATTGGAGATGGAAGATCCATTGACGTTGGGGGTCCTATTCGCGTTTGTCATGTCTCTTCAACTGAAACAGCTGTTAGGTTCATGCAAGACTCGTTCATCCTGTAACAAAGGGGGTACTTGAGAAGAGTACCATAGTTGGAAAATCGGTTCATCCTGTAACAGAGCCAAATCAGTTCATCCCGTACTTGCTATTGACCTTGTGAGATTCAGATATACCTACTGGAAGGCTATTATATGTGATCTAATAGTGAGAGGTGTAGATAAGTTGTACAGTTTAATTTCTGTTTTCTCACGTACCAAACAGAATATGCTTATTGTGTAGGCTTGACGAATACTACCTCCAAATGTTTAATCTTTAATATAAGAGCTAGTTGGATATTTAATTTGGTATTGAATATAAGATCTTAGTTCTTCTTGTCTCTAATATTTATCCATTTTACCCTTGAGGGTAATTCAAATGTACATGATTAATACAAATATTTAAGAAAGATGACATTTATTTATTACAAATAATAAACTTAACTAATTTTTTTAATATTTATAAATTAGTTACTTAGTTTTTATATTAAAGACTGAAAGTATCATATCAGATTATGATCTACATAGCAAATTGCTTGTTACATTATTGAACTTCATTAATCTGAGAGCAAAGAAACTGAAGACTGATATCGCGTTTGGATTGTGCCCATGTGATTGTGAAGAAATGTGAAAAATTTAGATGTAATTCATGTCAAAAAGAATCAACAAATGCAATGTGATTCATTAATTCTCACAAAATTCTGAAAAAAATTGAGAGGCTCTGTGTAAGAATTAAATTCCTTCAGTTGAAATTTTTTTAATAGTTTGAAAAATTTTAGAAATGGGAACTTAAAATTTACGTTTAAAAATTGCTTAAAACGAAAACTCCCTTCTAAATTCTTTTGTTCATCAATGGTTTATCTTTTCAAATAAAGATAAATTTCTCTTAAAACATTACCAGCCACAAGCCCCTATCATGATTGATCCATTAAGAAACTCAAACTTCTAGGAATTATGAATCATTGTCATTATTTAGATAAAAGATACATAATCTTCAGACCCAAAAAAAGATAAAAGATACATAATCTGCTGTCAATGGAGGCTTAGCAGTAGCAGTTTCATCAGTAAATGTAGATTCTACATTGGCGCAGATCACATCAAGAACATTTCATATGAAGAGATGAAAAAGAGAAGGTTCCATCTCTCTCTCTCTCTCTCTCTCTCTCATTATTTCGAGTGATTTAAAAAAGTTCTTGTACAAGTCTACACAGTTCAAGCAGCTGCTTCATCAGCAGATGAGACCTTTTGGAGGACAAGAACAGGATCTCCCACTTTAAGTGTTTTCTCATTTCCTGCTATATGATAATCTTTCCACACCATATGCTGCCCAACGTAGACCTGCGCAAACAGTTCATACATGTTATTTGATCCATTCAGCCGAAGATTAATTGATTCAAAGCTCAATGGCTGCATTTCTCACCCTATTCTGCTGTTTTCCATTTGGCCTTAGGACTTTATCTGACCTATGATTCTTTAGAGTTTCGGTTGGTTCATTTCCTGCAATCCCAGTCTCTTGATCGATTGTAGGTACCTAAACATCACAAGCAAAAATCAGTCAAAATATCTCATCAACGGCATTCCAAGAAGAATTACTACCTTATCTATGAAATACATACGAAGTTAACAAGGATGAAGGTACCTTAAAAATTAACAATAGAGTAAGATTATAACAGAGAATCCCATGGTCTCCAACACTATGTATTACAAAATATAATCAAAGCTAATCTTGTTAGCAGAAATCATGCGATAATGGTCCCACGAATCATACTGACTACATGATTAGTAGAAAATAACAGTCCTTCACCTTGCAACGGGAACACAGCCTCACACCCTGAAATGAAAATTTGCCTATCTTGATCTCTGTCCATAAGTCCTCAGAAAATGGTTCACAACCTTCAACAAGGATACTGCATCATGCAATCGTCAGGTATAAATAATCAGAGGTAAAACTCCACTTAGATATAAACCCAAGACACTAAGGTCTAAAATAGTAGCTAAAGTTAAAATAGAGAAAATGTATGTATAACTGTAGGAGATAACCAACATGCAAGAGTGGAGTAATACTTAGGCCTAAATCGATTAACAGGTATGGGCTCCTTGAGAAGCTTGTTGAGTGCATCCATTGACTCCTGAAACGGATTAATGGTAAATATGGAACAAAGATCATAAATTTTTTTTTTTTTTAAAAGGTGGCCTTTGATGTCACTTTCTCAACTTGACTAACCTGAGATAACAACAAGAATGGGAAGCGGTCAGAGAACATGATATTGTGCCCGTTGGCATAGTCAGGATCCACAGCTCTAGCTTCTGACTCTGCATTTGGCAACAACGCAAACAAAATGTTCAAGATAATCATTAAGGCTTTTAATACTACATAGAAGGTAATATATCCTTGTCCTTATAAATATAATTGATAATTTGCGTTAGTTTTTTCAATATCCGATTCATTATTTTGCATGTTTAAAGGCCCACCAGTATTGAAGCGGACCAGTCGACTGGGTTTTCCTAGGTAATCTGAGAACCATTTTGATGCTTCATCTCCCTCATCCAGTGCAGAGCCAGACCATTCCCATACCGAGACACCATCTGCTACTCCTTGTGGTCTACTCAGACAAATCTTGAGAGCTTCCATACCAGGAGCTTTTATCACTGTAACACCAAGAGAGAGTTATCTTCTGTTCACGGACTATATGGAAGAAAAAGAAGAAGAAAAGGTGATCTTAAATTGCACACTTAAGCAAAGGAACACTAGCATAACACTTGCAATTCTTTGCAAGGAAGCATTTGTCAAATGAAAATTGGATCGGATTGGAGTTTACATTTGTACTTCCAAAATTATAAAAAGAATAATATTTGTTGTCCATTACCCCACAAAAAGCAATTA